>NW_024870640.1:105828-198233 GCF_013358625.1 Macadamia integrifolia
CATGCGTTGTAATTAATTTGCATGATATCATGGATCAAAATGGTCATCCTTAAGTTTTAATCTAAAATCGTTCATGATTACTGATGGGATTGGACACACTGTTCATACGATCATCATACAATCATCAGATTTCATGACGTAAGTGCGAGTGTACATACTATATTTACATTGAACTAGAATGTATGAGAATTTTGCACTTGTTATTGTTAGTTAATTTGGATCGCAATTCTCATTAGTAGAGTGCATTTAGTATTTTGACTTGAGGGGACTTTATCAAAGAAGTCATGCATTTTGAATTTTAGCACACCAAAAGTTGATATCACTTTGGCTATATATTGGTGTTTTGGATTCATGATATTCAAATGCAATAGGAAAAAAGATATTCAAAATGGAATTGCCCTGTCAATGAATATCAAAGAAAGAGAATGTTTGTACTTAATTAGACATAAATCTAGATATAGTGCCATGCAATTTCTTAAATTATTTACAAATTTTTTTATTTGGTTATTAACATTTATTTATCAAATATTTTTTAACTTATTTTATTGGTTCAATCATACTTATAAATCGTCTAAACAAGAATTTTCGAAAGACTCAGGTCTGACAATAATTAAATAGATATCTTATCATCTATTGTGTGATATTGTAACGTGAAAGGACTGTGAGGGATCGAACCTTATTGTAAGCATTATGTGTGTGTGTTTTCTTATTTATTTTGTATCCACTCGTGGGTTGCCCAGATGGTTAGGACGAACTGAGAATTGTGAACGTGAAAGGAGTACATTTTACAATTATCAAGTTGTATATGTTTTTCTATATAAAAAACAAAGTAGTTAGGTAGAATACAGATGAGATTCTACCTCTTCCCATGTTTATTTGTTGGTCAATGAATATCTTTAGATTGATAACCATATTTGGGGATTGAAATCATATCCAATTAAGAAGAATATGATAGCAAGGAGTAGGAATGTCAATTGGTCCGATCAGGTTCAGTCGATTCAATCGGGTCTAATTAGGCTTTCCCACTTCAGGATTTTGCACTGTGATCCATTTGTTTAAGTAATCAATCCTCATATGCTAAGCATCGGCCCATTTATAAATGGTGGGTCCGGTATCAATCTTATTTATTTATTTTGATAGGTTGAAGGTACCAACCTTTAATTGGGCTAAACGGGCCTTAGATGAGCTAGGAACACATTATAATCGGGCTTTAAAAGTGCGACTCTTAGTAAATGAGCTCTATACAAACTCTAAGTGGACTATAAATAGGCTTTGAACATGTCAGTCTAAGTCAGGTTATTAATCAATCGATGCCGGTTAAACATTCTTGGAATAGCCCTCTTGCATTGAGACTGATCGAATCAGGTCGAGTAAGTATCAAACGAGCTAGCTGGTTTGGGGTTTAAACTGTTGGACTCGATTGGGCTTGAAATTGGCACCCACAGAATGGAGAATGGCACAGTCTCTCTCTCTCTCTCTCTCTCTCTCTCTCTCTCTCTCTCTCTCTCTCTGAGAGAATGGGGTTTTGAGAAAAGCCATAGGAACGTGAGACGTTTTCTTTGATGGACAATGCTTGAGGATTAGAATTACCTCCCTCATAACAAATTAAAAAGTTTCCCTAAACGGTCCACCTGGAAAGGGATCGTTTTGAGGATTCTAATCAAACCATGATCAACATAGAGGGAAGAGGGTACCTTAATTCAAACCCTGAAACAAACAAATCCACCCATCAAGTAGTTAACCATAACTATTAATTTGCAACCATTGCTACAGTACTCATGTTCTCAACAGTAACTGCAATATAAACAAAAAAAAAACCAGAAAAAAGACATGAATAGAATCGGTCAGTTTCTTGCATTAATCCATGTGTGTGAGAGAACTGAGATAGAGGAATCATGGGAGAGGCGTACGCGGGCTGAGACAAAGGTATTTACGTGCGAATTTGCACAGAGAAGGATCAGGAGGAGGCTGAGGAGATCTCTTAAGAACAGAGAAACAAAAACCCCTAGTGGAATCATCCCAGAACATCCCAATCATATCGCCATTCCTAAGTTTTCTTTTCTTCACGAACTCTGAAATCCAGTTCAACCCAAGCTTATAAGATCCGTTGCTCTTCCACGTCTTGAAACTCAACAAATGGAGGCTTCCTTCATCCAAATCCTCCACCCAAACCTTGTGTCCTCCATTACTCCATTCCACATCATGGAGTTCTTGGGAATTAAGGTGTGGAAGCACATTCTTCTTCACTTGATCACCTGGTAATATCACTCTACTAAGACCATTGAGATCACTTTTCGTCAGCTTCTTCTTCACAGTCCATGGATCATTGCCTAGCTTCAACTTCAATGGATCATCATCACCTTCTTCTTCTCTTCCTCTTTTTTTTTCTCCTCGTTTTCTCTTCATTGCCATCTCTTCTTTTAGCTTACAATTGGGTAACAAAACAATTTGTGAAGATCTTTTAAACTCGTCCAAAGTTATTAATTTGTGAAGATCTTTTGAACTTGCTAATTTGGAAGGTTTCCTACTTTTCTTGAACTCTAAAAATTCAATTTTAAAGAATGAAGTGTTACCATATTAATCAAACCCTCTATTGCTTCACCTCCAAGCCACAGGTAGTAGATAACGATTATTTTTATTTTAGTTTGTGCCTGATTTCTTCTTATAGTCCATCCGGTTTTTTATCAACTGATGTGGCAATCCAGCCGGGTGGACCGGGCATGGTATTAATATCGTGGGCTGGGCTAAAGCTTGGATCTGAAATGCAACGCAATTGGACTTTCTCTACTTTTAGTTCAATTTTGTCATGAGCTTGGGCCGTTTGTGAACAATCTTTTTGTCATGGGTTGGGGTCACTTGTGGGTTTATTGGGCCTATATCTAAATAGTAGAAGGTTAGATACATGTATATATGAAAGGCTACTTATATGTCTCTACACTAAGACGTGAACTCTAAGGTACAGATTTGGAATCTTTCTCTAAAGATTGAATCCTCACGGTTGAAATAAATGTACCTCTTTTAAGGGCAGCCTTGAAAGAGCATAAAAAAGTGTAACCTAGTGCATGAGGCTCCCACTACTACAGGGTCTGGGAGAAGGGCAAGTGTGCATAACCTTACCCCCTGCTTCGTAGAAGAGGCTTAAAAGAGCATCTTACCTCTATATAAAAGGTTGCCCATAAGACTTTGGCATTCAATTTTAGTACTCTCTCCCTTGACTATGCCCTGCAGTTGGTTTCTTCATTTTTTTCCCCCCCTTCTTTTTGTTTATGAGTTTGAGCACAAGCAAGGGAATTCTGGCACTTTAGCTTGGACTCATGAACATACATATTTAGCTAATTTGAATCGATGGAGAGATAAACTAGCGTCTCTTTCTATTGTGTAAGCAAGATTGTAGGGTATGCAATTTTGTTTTATCTTGGGAGACTAGTTCACACCGATCCAATTGCACTAGTAATTATGGTCAGCGAAGGTCTTAAAGAGAGTGACCGATTATGCGTTTCTAGTGAAGGACGTGATACATTCAATTTTGCTTCATCAACATTGTTTCATAGTAGTGATCAGTCACATTAGCTTCCTTTGTTGGATATGGGTATCCATCAAACCAACTGCTGCGCGATTGGGTTCCTGCCAAAGTCCTTGCCTTAAGAGAACGATATCGTATCTACTCCTACACTTATGCCTCCTCACTTCAATGGTACCTTTTGTTTGGTATCTCTTTTCTCACCTCAACCCCCCAATGTCTTTTTCTCAATAGACGAAATTAATATCCTTCATCCTACAACTTAACAAAAGTATGAAGGATGGAAACCAAAATCAAATTGTTCATTGAAATTTCATCACAAAAAAAAAATAATAATAATAAAATAAAATAAAATAAAAAATAAAAAAATCATTGAATGGTTCTAATATCCCAAATCCAAATCAAATAATAAAAGATTGCGGTTAAACGGCTAGTATTAGTTTCAATTTCGGTTGTGTGGGTCAAATTAGGAGTGAATCTATTTTTGAAGCCCAATAAAGAAATATGATGTTTGTTGGCTTGAGCCTTGAACCTTGAACCAAAACATCTAAAGCCCAAATCGTGAGTTAAGAAAAATATAAACAGTCTAAACTAATTTACATGGTGTAAATCCATTACAAAGCATTGGAAAGCATATATAGAATGTTTCACTTCTTAAAACCAAAATCGAATCATTTAATAAATAGTTTTATTTCAAAATCAAAACTGAATTGATTAATAAGGTTGCATTTGGTAGTTATCCAAAAAAACGATTATGATGTTTTTCCATTCTATAGGAATAAAAAGAAGGAACAAAGCATTTGGTGTTTTTTGAAATGGAAAGGGGAAAAAAAAAAAAACTAGAAATGCAAAATGATGGAATGACAAACTATTGTTCCATCATTTTGATTTCGTTCCAGATACAAAATAAGTGAACAATTGGGGTAATCATTCCTGAAATAAGTTCATCAAATACCAAATTTTTTTTAAAATAACATTTTGACTCATAAATTAAAAATTCTATTTTTGACACGAAACGTAGTTTCTGAAACTGAATAATTACTAAAAACGGCAAATGGTTTATTAGTTCCAATCTAGGACGAGGTTAGTGGAAGCACAAGTTACAAGACAAACAGATTTACAGGAAATTTGGGGATTTTGAATTACAGGACAAAGAGAGTATGGAATTAATAGAAATTTTCCCTTTTTATCAGTTTTTGAAAGCAAATCAGAGTTGATTGGTTCAATGATTTGATAGCAATTGAGCAGTTCAAGCTGGCTAGTGTAGGCCAAAGCCGTAGTTTGATCCTCCTCCACCCACCTGTTGAACTTGGTAGGTTCAGGCTTACACCCTCTTGCTAAAGGAAGGATAGAAACATTTTTTTTTTCCTGGTTAGAAAATTCTTGATAGAAACCAATCAATCCATAATAAAGGCCCAATGCCAGGTACCATACGTTTCCCCTTACCCTTTGCCTCCCCATCTATATGCTTACTTATTTTGTCACTGGAAACATCATCACATTTAGTAATCTTCTTGTAGGCCACATCACAAGAAATCGACCAACCATCCAAACTATGTCTCAATTCTGTGTAATCAATTTCACTTTATTATTATGTATGGCAAAAGGAGAGAGAGAGAGAGAGAGAGAGAGAGAGAAAGAGAGAGGTCATTGTTGGAGTCACCGGTCTCTGAATGGTCTGGTCCCTGTTGATTGTGTTGATTCCAATGCAGGCAAGCAAGCATTATTAAGAAGGATTCTACTCTCTCTCTCTCTATCCTCCCTCTGTTTTTTTACAACAGAAACACATTATACCAAAAAAGAAAGAGTGAAACTGTAAATCCAAAATCCAACTCCATCAAAGCTACTGTTCTGTTTCCCAAGTTAATCACAAAGTCCACAACCCCATTCCTCCCTTTCTGTCTCAGCAGACAAAGCTTTACGGCGACCAGAGAATGTGAGTGTGGCTGAGTCAGAGAGAGAGAGAGAGAGAGAGAGAGAGAGAGAGAGAGAGAGAGGCCAAGACAGAGAAGGGGAACAAAAAAAAAAAGAAAAAGGGGAACTGAATCACATTGCCGTACATATTACTAATTGGCTGATATTTGCAGAGAAGCTTCTCTCTCTACCAATCAAAACACATTCTCCCACTCTCTCTCTCTTGACTTCTCCTCCTCCGATGTCCTTACTCCACACATCAGAGTCAGTCAGTCTGGAAACTCTGAACTCTAAAGTAGCTACCCCAACTTCTCCTTCCTCATCTTCTTTATGATCATCATCATGATGTTAAACCCTAGTTAGGGTTAGGTTTTTGGCTTTGCTGGATCGTCTCCACATTCTCGATCCTGGACCGATTAGATGGGGAACTGTTGCAGATCTCCCGCAGCTGTAGCGAGGGAGGATGTGAAGTCGAACTTCTCAGGTCACGATCATGGCCGAAAGGACAGATATGGTGCTGATTCTGGTGCCGGAGGGAAGAAGACTATTACGGTTTTACCTGATACTGCCAAGGAAGCGATCGAGGAGAAGTATGTGGTTGATAGAGAATTGGGTCGGGGTGAGTTCGGAATAACTTACTTGTGCATTGACCGTGATAACAGAGAGCTTTTGGCCTGTAAATCGATTTCGAAGCGGAAGCTTCGGACGGCGGTGGATATCGAGGATGTGAGGCGAGAGGTGGCGATCATGAAGCATTTGCCCAAGAATTCGAGTATTGTGAGCTTGAAGGAGGCGTGTGAGGATGAAAATGCGGTTCATTTGGTGATGGAACTGTGCGAGGGTGGGGAACTGTTTGACCGGATCGTAGCTCGGGGTCACTATACGGAGCGAGCTGCTGCTACTGTCACGAGGACAATTGTGGAGGTTGTTCAGCTCTGTCACAAACACGGGGTGATCCACCGAGACTTGAAGCCCGAGAATTTCCTTTTTGCGAACAAGAAGGAGAATTCGCCATTGAAGGCCATCGATTTTGGGTTATCCATCTTTTTCAAACCAGGTGAGAACGTGAGAGTTCCTACTATATATATAGGAGTTATCTGCCTTCCATTAGCACTTTATTCTCCTTACTTTACATAGCAGCAGAAAGCCAGGTAATTGAATTCACCCTTTTGAACCATTGGATTACCTTGGGCACTTCTGTCATTATAGTGACTAGAAAATGCTTCGTAAGAACTGTAGCTGTAGTTCTATCTACAAAATTTCCAGACATTCATAGGATACGTCTATTGATTCCATAAATTTTCTGGTTTCTGGGTTTGACTTTGAAGTATGAAATGGTGGTGGATTTTATTATCATAATTTTGCATACAATGGTCAATGGTCCCGGGTTCACAAAAGAACAGAGGTTGGCATTAGTCTTATTCATCAGATAATTCAGACCACGAATATATGTGTGTAGTGATTTTTCATTTGGCTTTATTGGTTGACTAATTCCTTATTACTTGATGGGATTGACTTGCATTCCCAAATATAGCATGGAAGGCTACCAATCTGGTCATCAGTCAACTACCTGATCTTATTCAAAAATTTCATGCGCTAAGCTTGGATCCTATTTCTTTTTTGTTTGTATCCTCTTTTGTCTTGGTTAAGTAATGTAAGCCCGCATAAGTCCTAATTTCAAATAGGGAGCTAAAAACCCAACCAACTAATTGACAGCAGACTCTGATTTACGGTTCTGTAAGGCAATTAGAAACAAAATATTAGAAGATAAAGTGGCAGAAATAGGAACTAGATTAGATGAGAAATTCAGTGAACCTTTCTGGTTGATTGAATAGTAGTCAACAGAAGGTTCTGGATAACTAGACAGATTCAGGCTATTTAACGACAGCAATAACTACTCAGCCTTATGGCTCTTATCCCAACTAAATTGGGTCGGCTACGTGGAACCCTGTAGAGAAAAAAAACATTAATAGAACTTGTAAAAGGAAAGGAACACAACAACAACTCAATAAAACCCCACCTAAATGGGGTTGGCTACATGGATCCTAGCCCTCCAATCAGTTCTTCCTATGGTCATAATAGGCCTGCTCTTAGCTCTTTAGTTCCTTCAACCTGAATCAAGTCACTTCCTTACTGCTGTATCCTAAGGCCTCCATTGAATATATCCATGCCACCACAAACGACTTTCTTGAAGCTTATCTGAATTGGGGCAACTCTCACCATCAGTTCTAATATGATCATTCCTTACTTTATCTTTCCTAGTTTTGCGGCACATCCATCTCAACATCTTAATCTCTACTACACATAGCTTATTTATATGATAGTTCTTTACTTCCCAACATTCCGTCCCATACATTATATCTGGTCATCAGACTGTCTTAAAGAATTTTCCTTTAAGCTTTAAATTAAAGGAATATGTCGGTCACACAGCATTTCAAATGCACCTCTCCACTTCATCCATCCCACTTTGATTCTCCGTGCAAAATAATTCTCTATATCTCCTTCTTTATTTATGGTTGGCCTTGGATATCTAAAATAATCATTTTGCAGTATCTCTCTCTCCTCGATATTCACCATTTCGTTATCCAAATACCTGTAAGTAAATAAAATCAAACTAGACCCCTATAAAAAAACAATATAAGAGTGCCATATTTTTCCACATACGTGTGTTCAGTCTTGCTTGCTTTTGCTTTTCTTTAGCTGCCTTGCCCTCATTCTCCATGTTGCTTTACAAACTTTTTTCGGTTTCGACAAAGGTTGAAATGGAACTAGGTGTGATACTAGGGTCCTACCAAGTTTCACATTTCCATATCATTTTGTTCAAATCCTTTGTATAAATTCCATGGTTTCGATCAAAAATTTCGCGATTTTGGCAAAATTTCAACCATATTTCTGGTTTGGAATCATTTCTCTAGTTTCGACAGCTACGATTCCTAAAAGGGAATTTCCTAGAAAACCTCAGTTTTGTGATTTTTGGTCAAATAACTCCCATGTATTTGTAATGAAGCACACAAAACATTGATGATTATGAAATGGTTAAAGAGCTACATATGGTCTTTATTGATTTAGAAAAAGCCTATGATAGAGTTCCTACAAGCTAATTTGGCAAGTTGTAGAGAAGAAAAATGCTTCAAGTAAATACGTGGACCTAATTAAAGATATGTATCATGATGTAGTGACTAGCATGAGAAATGGGAGGGGACATGTTAGTGAATTCTTAATAATGGATACATTGGTAGAGGATAGGAGAGGCCATGGAGAGGTTAATGGAGGATACAGAGTTGGGGAGCGGAATGAGGAGGGGACCTCAGTTTTGGACTTTGCTATATCCTATGACCTTTCCATTGTGAACACTTTCTTTGCTAAGAGAGAAGACCATTTGGTTACCTACAAAGTGGGAAAGATATCAGTGAAATCAACTTCTTCCTTACTAGAAGGTCCGATAGATTTTTGTGCAAGGATTGTAAGGTTATACCTGGAGAAAGCTTAACATCTCAACATAGACTGTTGATCTTGAATATGCGCATCACGGTGTTGAAGCGTAAGCCAAGGAAACCTTTTTGCCCAAAGGTATGGTGGTGGAGATTGAAAGGAGATTCATTGGGGTCTTTTACCGATAAAGTGGTGAAGTAAGGAAAGTGGAATTTTGATGGAGATGCCTACACGATGTGGATTGAGATGACAGATTGCATTAAGAAAGTTGTTAAAGAGGTTCTAGGGATGTCTAAGGGTACTCAGCTAGCCCCTAAAGAGACTTGGTGGTGGGATGAGGAAGTCCAGGTAGTCATTAAGTGTGAAAAAGACAATTTTAAGATTTGGAAAAGGACTAGGGAGGTTGAAGATCAAGAGAGGTATAAGGCTGCTAGAAACGAGGCAAGAAAGATTGTGGAGAAAGCACGGGCAAGGAAATATGATGATTTATACAACAATCTGAACACTAAGGAAGGGGAAAAAGTCATTTATTAGATAGCTAAAATACGGGTTAAGAAGAAAAGAGATTATGATCATGTTCGGTGTATTGAAAGTGATACTCTTGTAAAGGATGAAGATATTAAAAGGAAATGGGATGACTATTTTTTGTTGTCCTACAAAACAGAGATAACTCATGGAGGAGTAATGTGAGTATACATCATAACAGCACACATCATAGATATGTTCAGATAAGAGTGATCAAGGTTAACGAAGCCCTGAGAAAGATGAAAGTAGGTAAGACAACAGACTCGTATGAGGTACCTATTGAAGTGTGGAAGAGTTTGGGATTATGTTGGGTTGCCTGGTTGACCTAGTTTTTTAACAAGATTGTAAGCACAAGAAAGATGCCTGATGAGTGGAAGAGAAGTGTTGTAGTCCCAATCTATAAAAATAAAGGCTATATACAGAGTTGCAATAACTAGAGGCATAAAACTTCACTCATACTATAAGATTATGGGATAAGGTTATTAAAGTCCGCATTATAAGAGAACCTAGTATCTTGGGGAATCAATTTGGTTTTATTCCTGAGAGATCCACGATGGAATCGATTTACCTACTATTATTAACCTACAAGAAGGATCTTTATATGGTCTTCATCGACCTAGAAAAGGCCTACGAAAGAGCCCCTAGAGAGCTAATCTGGCATGCATTGGAAAGGAAAAGGGGTGTCTAGTAAGTATTTGGACATAATTAAAGACATGTATGAGGGCATGTTGACTAGTGTGAGAAACTTTGGGAGGTCGTGGTAGTGGGTTCCCAATTGCCATTAGGTTACATCAAGGATCTACTTTATGTCCTTATCTATTTACACTTATCATGGATGATTTAACCAAGAACATAGAAATACGTTGATTACACAACAGTCCAAATCCATACTTCATCCATCCTACTTTAATTCTGAAAGAAACATCATCATCTATCTCACCTTCCTTGTTTAAGATGACTACAAACATCTGAAACAGTCGCTTTGTGGAATCTCTCTCCTCAAATTTCGCCACTTCGATTGCAATCCTTAAGCGACTAAAGTTACACACCATATACTCCATATTTGTTCTACTTATCTTAAGACCTCTTGATTCAAAGGTAGATCTCCATAACTCTAACTTATGGTTAATCCCTGCCACTGTCTCATCCACTAGAATGATATCATCGGAAAAAAGCGTACACCATGGAACCTCCCTAAAGTTTAAAGGAAAATTCTACAGGGCTGTTGTAAGATTGACTATGTTGTATGGGGTGCAGTGTTGACATAGATAAGTTGACTGTAGTATAGATGAGGATGTTAAGATGGATGTGTAGCAAAACTAGGAGAGATAAAGTGAGAAATGACAGGGTAAGAGATGATTTGGGAGTGGCCCCAATTTAGGACAAGCTTGAAGGATGTCGCTTAAGGTGTTATGCCCATGTTCAATGGAGGCCTTGGGATGTTCCAGTATGGAGGACTGGAGGAGTGATCAGATTCAGTTGGAAGGAGCTAGAAGAGCTAGGGGCAGACCTAAAATGACTATTGATGAGTTGGTAAGGAAATACATGCAGAGGCTAGGTCTGGATCCTAGTATGACATCAAACAGAGATGTTTGGAGGGCAAAGATCCATGTTGCCGACTGCGTTTATGTGGAATGTCTCAGAGGTGTTGCATTGCTTTGTCTTTCCCTTTTTTTTTTCCCCTTTTATCTTATACTTTGGTGGATCCATCTAGCTGACCCAATTTAATTCGGAAAAGGCTGAGTTGTTGTTACTGTAATCATGGATGAGTTGACTAGAGACATTCAAGATCAGATCCCTTAGTCTATGCTTATTATAGATGATACTGTTTTGGTGGATGAAACAAATGCTGGGATAAATGCAAAGTTGGATTTATGGAGATCAATATTGGAATCAAAAGGTGGTTTTAAGATAAGTAGAACGGAAACTGAATATATGGTGTGTAACTTTAGTAACAATAGGATTGAGAGTGGAGTGGTGAAAATTGATGATAGGGAGCTACCGCAAAGTGATAACTTTGCATACCTAGGTTCACTCATGAATAGAGAAGGAGAAATAGAGAATGATATTGTCCATAGAAATAGAATAGGGTGGATGAAATGGAAGGGTGCATCTGGAGTGCTGTGTGATCAAAATATCCCTTTAAAACTCAACAGGAAAATTTTATAGAACAATTATATGACCAACAATGACGTACGGGGCTGAATGTTGGCAATAAAAAAAAAATGTAAACAAACTGCATGTGGCTGAAATGAGGATGTTGCGTGGATGAGTGGTAAAACTAGGAAAGATAAAATGAGGAGTTAATTAATTAGAGCAAACATGGGTGTTACCTTATTCATGATAAGTTGCAAGAAATTAGTCTGAGGTGGCATGGACATGTACAACAAAGGCCTTCAAATGATTTAGTTCAAAGGAGTGCTTTATTTCAAATTAAAGGAGCTAAAAGAGCTAGAGGTAAGCCTAGAATAACCATATAAGAACTGGTAGGAAGGACATGTATAGCTTAGGACTGGAATCTTGTATGGTTTGAATAGAGTGGACTGAAGGAATAGGATACATCTAGCTGACCCCATTTAGTTGGGATAAGGTTGAGTGAGTGTGGGTGTGGTTTTTTATTTGTTTATTTATTTATTTATTTTTTATGAAATAGTTTTAAATTCTATATTTATTCATCCTTGATTCATATTTTAGTTGTTTTAATTGAATTATGTGTGTTCTAGTTTTGTGTATAATAGGTTAGATTAGAGAAAGTATACATCATCGTACAACATACACTACCAACCTCCAAACTACCATTTTGAGGGTGCTTTTACAAACTTAGGGTTCCACTATGTTTCCCAGAAGTTTCGGGACCTAATTTGGCCATTTGGGCCTGGAAACCAACAATCGAAATCTACAGCTGAAACTTACCAGGTTTGGGTTGAAATTTCTCAGTTTTGCAAAAGGGAGTGAGTGCCCACACAAGCTTCACTAAACAAGAATCTTATTTCTCAGAAAAACACTGTTCATATATGGGGTTCTACATCTCCTTCTATAAGACCATTAATGTAAGAAAGTAGAAACTCAAGAATTTAGAAATTCTTACTACTCTTTGACTGTTCGAAAATAGAAAGTCCTCAACTCTTTAACTTGACCATATGGCTGCTTTAAAGTGGATGAGCAATCTAACCTAAAGATTCTCTTCTTAAACAAACCTTGAATTACCAAAAATGCCCCAAAAACTTAAAAATCAAAATAAGTAGCTGATTTCTGTACTTGCATGGGCACTTTAAAGGGCCCTAAAATGAATTAACAGACATTGAAGCCTGATCTGCACTTCTTGGGCCTCACAAATATGGTTTGGGTGTCCACAATGGTTTGTAGTTGCTAAGCCAACTGATGGCTGTTGCATCATGCAGTGTGCTTATTGTAACTGTATGCATAGCGCAAAATGCATGTGAGAACTCAAAATTGTAGGTCTGATTCATTAATCCTCAGAAATATCTTATGTGCAATCAAAGCTAGTACTTTTTGTCCAAGAAAGGAAAGGAAAGTTATTTTTGTGGATTTTCTCACTGCTCTGCAAGGTTTGAAATGCCAATATTCTTCTAGTTCTTTTTAAATAGGAGTCAATTGAAATAGGAGACATTACAAAACTAGCAATGGGGTTCTAGCCTCTAGGTAACCTAATGATTTAGGGTTTAGAAACCCAAAGGAATTTCCAGAATTGGCGGGGATTAGTAAGAGGGCCAGAATCGGAGATTTGTTATATCTCAAGAAAGAAAAGTCAGATGGCCTTGCTAATGGGTATAGATAACAAGAGGTGTGCCCGGTGCACGAGGCTCCCACTACTATGGGGTTTGAGGAGGGTCATAATGTACACAGCCTTACCCCTGCTTTGCAGAGAGGCTGTTTCCCGACTCGAACCTGCAATCACTAGGTAGCAATGGAGAAACCTTACCATTATGCCAAGGTCTTCCTCAATTGGTATAGATAACAAACCAGTATAATTTGAGAGAAATCTGACAACCAGATTCCAAGATATGAAGTGGTCTCAAAAGTAGCAGGTTACTAAAACCGGTCAGAAAATAGAAACCGATAGTAGGAATTGACAAACTAAACCAGAATATGATTAAGACAGCAAACAGAGATTAAGTAGCTAACAGAAACCAATAAACAGAATTAGAAACTCAGTTTTAGAAACCAGATTCAGAAATAGAAACTTTGAGAAAATGGCAATCAAAATTTAGAGTGTAATGCTGTAACAGAACTCAAGAGGCTAATAGAGAATTTGAAAGAAGAATCAGGACTAGAAATTGATGGACAGAATTGATTACTACACTAAAACTAGAAGTCTGATATGAAGGAAAACAAAACCGCAGTCAGTTAGCAGAATAGCACCTCAGGAGAACAAAGCAGAATTGGAAACTGGTATGTGCAAGAAGGGGAGTAAAAGACAGAAATCTGGCCATAATCAATCGGAGTAGAAGACAGAAAAGAAGAAAAGATAGTAATCAGGAACCCCATCTGATCCTCAGGGGTGGAATCCCGACAAACTCAACTTGGATTCCCACCAGGCTTCTACTGCATCTTACAGTAGAATATGCTCTAAATCTCACAAAACCAAAAGGCAAAAGCCAATTTGTATTAATCAAATTCGTGTGTAAAGCCCTTTACATGCTCATATAGACTTGGGTTGGATAGACTCGACTCTGAAAAATAGCAACTAACTCAAAAAGGGAAATGATTCTAATGAGGACTGGAATTTATAAGTAATAGACCAGACTTCATACTAACACTTTAATAACAATAGAAGAAATTTTAAAGGATATAAAAATTACACGTGAGCAGTAAAATATGCCAGGTTTGAACCAGAGAACTGGTTCAGAATTGAACCAGACCAACCCACAGGCTATTTCTAGCCTGTTTTATCTTCTTTCTTCTGCTGAAATTCTGCATCAACTAGAGGAAGAATTATTACCATGAGCAAGTTTTCCTAGTTCCTTTGTATTCACATTCTGCCTAATTCGAAGATATGGTACGATGTTGCAGGAAAAAATGTCATGTCGTGATTAGGAGAATAATTGGTCAGATGATTTCTTTTTCCTTCTTGCACTTGTGACATGCAGAAGGAGAAAGACTCCTCCCTGCTCTTCCATATTTCTAGTCCTTTTTACAAGTTCTTTCTTATTCTAATGCCTTCATCTTAAAGGAGTCTGTGGCTTCTAAAGAATCTTACGTGGGAAAGGTCCACAAGGGTTCTCCAAATGCTCCAGATTTGAATAATGTTTTTATTTATTTTTATTTTTACAGAAAATACTAGGAGCGTTTATGTTAATAGCTTATCACTTTAGTTTTTACTGAAGATAAAAAAGGTAAGATCTGCACCAAAAATAATTTTTAACAAGATAGAAAGCTGAGATGAGATACAACAAGGGTCCATGCCCACACCCAACTGTACCAAACAATATTACCAAAACGATCCTTTTGTTAGGGATTGTCAAGGTCTGGTGGTATATGTAGCTTTTAATTTATATTCTTTATACTTTGGATCTCTTTTTTTTTCTTTTACCGTCTCCTAGTTGCCTTTTACCAGTGATTTTAGTTTCTCATTCATTGAAGAGGAGTCTTAAACTTGATATATCTCATATACATCCTACCATATTGAGATCTTAGTTCTCACTGCTCGGAACTGTTTGAATACCTCTTAGGGTCCTTAACTGGCCGTAGAGATAAGAAGCAAGTCTATGGAATTCACATGCCAATTTATTACTTGTACTCTTTTCTTCCATTGGCTTGTCACACTGAAAGAGTCAACCAGGCTGAGTTTAAGTGAGAATTGGAGATTCCTCAGTTGAACTGCAAGGAGTAGGAATCCTAGGTTTATTTATTATTGTTTGTTTATTTGAAGTAGGTTGTTTAGGTTCACAGAATGTTTCTGGATGGGCCATTTAAACCCGGCGACATGGTTATGATTTTCAACAAATATTTGATGGATGCTACATTAGTTGAAGAATATTTTGGAACCACATGGTATTAATCAAACGATTTGCAGATGTTTTCAATGTCAATTGTGCTATTGCATAGAGGAGAGAATGATGAAGCTGAGGCCTTTTTGAGTTAGCTGACTTCTAAAAGGGTGTTTGTTTGTAGATTACCTTGGATAGAGGGGTAATCCAGATGGGTTATCAAGCATGACCCATGGAGAAGATTCTGTTGACTGACCACTCAACCTGCCTGTGCACATCAACATGAGTTGTTCAAATCTGAAACCAACTCATATGCCAATAATAGTGCAATTTTGGCTGAGTCAGGTTGGGTGGGTTAAGTCAAGCTGGAAGGAACTCTCTATTCATTCAATTTAGATCTGACCATGCAAGTTATTTCACCCTGATACTTAATCTAATGCTTATACTCTTGGATATTCCAGGTGAAAGATTCTCTGAAATTGTTGGAAGTCCATACTACATGGCCCCAGAAGTGCTCAAACGTAATTATGGACCTGAAATAGATATATGGAGTGCAGGAGTGATTTTGTACATCCTACTGTGTGGGGTTCCTCCATTTTGGGCTGGTAAGGTTCTTCCCTAGTGAACGCAATCCATTTACCATATCTCTATAAGCTGATACTTATGTTAGCAAACCAGAATTGTAGTCCATGATCCTAGTTTTTTGAGCTTGATATTTTACTTTGCCTCGCAATAAATAGAATGTTTCATCTCCACCTATTATGGATTTTATGTTTTCAAAATACAGAGTCAGAGCAAGGGGTTGCACAGGCCATTCTCCGCGGGCTAATAGATTTTAAGCGGGATCCATGGCCAAATATTTCGGAGAGTGCAAAGAGTTTAGTTCGACAGATGTTGGAGCCTGACCCAAAAGTCCGGTTAACTGCAAAGCAAGTGCTTGGTATTGTATGCCTTTCTGCTAGTTAATTTACATATCGACTATCTATTGACTATATGGGCACAACTTTTTAAAATGGTTTGACACATCAGACACTTACCCTGCACAAACATAATAAGTACCTCTATATATATATAGAAGTATGGGCCTCTCTTTTAAACAGATATTTCTCTGCATCAACTTATATAACTGATGGACTCCAAAGGAGATTCGTCAAATAGTTTGGTATTGACTCAGATGACACCAAATTATATGTCTATATTGACATGCATAGCTGCTGATTTATTGCCATATGAAACCTTCAGCATCTTGACTTTCCCATATCAGGTGGACTTTTCATCTGGGAATCCTTCTGATGCAGAAATTTTTGTTTATTACTTTTCCATTAGCTTCTTGTTATCCACTGGCAGGTAGGTGCACAGACATCCATGCTTGTATGACAATGCTCCACGTGCATAAATTGTGTGTATGGCTGTATGCGTGGATACATGCATGTGTGTGGTATATTTATTTTTTGGCTACTGGGCTCACGGAGTCAGGTGTACTACTGTTCGCTACCATTTCACCTAAAATCTTGGACTGTTAGAAAAGGGCAGCATCAATGTATACATCAACACTCCCTCTCATGTGCAGGCCAAGATCCCATGGTCCTTGCATGTGGAGCTCACACAACATTTCTTTGCACGGCACTGAGAGAGAAGTGTTGGCCTTTACCTGATTTTTGCACTTCCCAGAAGTCGAACGCTCGATCTCCCTGTTCTTATACCATGTTTGCTACCGTTTCATTTTAAAGCTCGAACTGTTAGGAAAGGGTAGTGTCAATGTATACATCAACAACTTCTTCATTATGAGAATGCTCCACATGCAGAAAGTGTGATTCATTACTTGTGCCATTGCCATTTTGTTAACTACTGGCGGACACATTATTTTTTTTTCTGGTTGCAGTTCTGTAAAGCCACTGGCATCAAATGCCCTTTTGATGTATTCTATTTAGTTTACAAATCTGACTTTTTTAATTTCTATATAGAACCACATGATTTAAGAAAAACTATTTGTCCAACCCGTGCCAATATTTTTTGATTTGTCTGCAACAAAATCTATGTTCCCTTTATTTTAGATTACAACTATAAAGTGAAGATTCATTAGAAAGTTATGGCAGCTCTACATACTGTTATTTCGTTGTGGGATCACACATTGGCAATTTGACTATTAGCTCATGCAAGTGCAGCATAATGTAGGATGTTCAGAAGCTTAGAAATAGTATCAACATAAGTTGGTTATGTTAATTGTATTAGCACATGACTTTCTGACCTATTTTGACTAGAAATAAACATAGGTAACTTTTCCATAGAAAATGTTGTTGAAACCACATCAGCTAACTGTAATACAAAGAAGGGGGATAAAAAAAGGAAAGAGAAAGTGCTATAAATATTGATGTTTTTAATGTTAAAATTGAGCATCCCACTATTGGAGTATACCTCCATGATGTATATCTTGTTCTCTGATCGCAGAGCATCCTTGGCTCCAAAATGCTAAGAAGGCTCCAAATGTTCCCCTTGGAGATGTTGTCAAGTCGAGGCTTAAACAGTTTTCTATGATGAACAGATTCAAGAGGAAAGCCTTGAGGGTTGGTTGACTGATTTTATGCTCCTTTTTTTCTTTGCTCTGTTAATTAGTTTTGTACCAAAAATAACTAATATTAATGGGGCTGTCAAATAGGTTATTGCTGATCATTTATCCATTGAAGAAGTTGAAGACATCAAAGAAATGTTTGAGAAGATGGACGTAGATAATGATGGTATTGTTTCAATTGAGGAACTGAAAGCTGGACTTCAAAAATTTGGCTCTCAGCTTGCAGAGTCTGACGTGCAGATGCTAATTGAAGCTGTAAGTGGACACTAGCCTTGTATGCCTGATGCTAAACCTAGAAAGTCTGTGTCTCTTCCTTTACTACTTAGCACTATGATGCTTTGTATGGATCCTTTTTAACTAATCTTTTTGTTTGTCTGTTTTGTTTTTTCTAATAATTATTTTTAGAGTTTTTGTCATTATGAGGTTGAAAATGTGTATGCAGATTAAAGGTTCAACTGGGTGAATGTAAATTAAGTCCAACTTTCAGTAGTTCATTAAACCTTAGACATTTAATTTTACTATTAGTTGTTAGGTGCCACCTTGGCGTCTAAGCAGTTTTCTTAAGGTGTAGGCGACTGTCGCCTTACTGCAAGGTGCCTCAATTGGTATCGAACCAAGTTTGGCACTTATTTATGCCAAATATTATCTAAGTACATGATTAATATGAATACTATCTTAAGTAAATGAAAAACAATTATAGAATTGTTTTCTTAAGATATTATTCACAAATAAGCAGGTATCTCCTATTTGAATCCAATAAAAATAGTTTAAAAATCAAATTCCAACATGATGAAAAGTCAACCCCCAGTTCTAGAACAAAAACTAGATTTTTTGTTGTAGGGTGGCGATTTTCAACTTTCAAATGCTGCGGTTTTTGCCAAAACTGAAAATTCCATAAATAATATCATGGTAAAACATTGCTAACTTTTGTTTTGATGTCCATAACTTTATTTTCATTCAGGAGATATTTAACAACATTCATGTACCTTAAAATAAGTGTGACCTGAACGTAACTTTGTTAGTACAACTTGGATTGAAGCAATCCTGGATTTGTTGGAAAGCTCGTTTTGTGCTCTACTCTTGTAAAAATAAAATCATTTGACCAATCAAATTAATTAGAGTATAAGAACATTCTCTGAATGATTTTTGATGACTTAATGTTGATTTTTTTATGAATTGGTGTGGCTTAATGTTGATTTTTGATGATATAAGGTATATGTAGTATGCTAAATAATGTTAGAAAAGAGGAGAAATAAAAAATAACACTTGGATGCCAGGGTCGCGTAAG
Organism: Macadamia integrifolia; assembly: GCF_013358625.1. Classification (NCBI taxonomy): domain Eukaryota; kingdom Viridiplantae; phylum Streptophyta; class Magnoliopsida; order Proteales; family Proteaceae; genus Macadamia; species Macadamia integrifolia. Next base: position 125,028 of record NW_024870640.1, read on the forward strand.
TTCTTAGGCACCCCTCCACTACCTTGGATCGCTGTGACAACTATGATGTGGATATAATTAAAGATATGCATGAGGATGTGGTGACTAGTGTGAGAACCGTGGGAGGGCAAGGAAGTGAATTCCCAATTACAATTAGGTTACATCAAAGATCAGATTTAAGCCCTTATTTATTTGTGTTTATTATGGATGATTTAACTAGGAACATTCAAGACAAGGTTTCGTGGTGTATGCTCTTTGCTAATGATATTGTATTGGTGGATGAGACAAAAGCAGTGATTAATACTAAGTTGGAGCTATGGAGATCAACCTTAGAATCAAGGGGTTTTAAGATAAGTAGAATGAAGAAGGAGTATATGATTTGTAACTTTAGTCGCACTAAGATGAATAACAAAATTTTGAAAATTAAAGAGAGATAGATGACGCAAAGTGATTATTTTAGATACATTTGGAGTTAACCATAAATAAATGATATATAGAGGATGATGTTTCACAGAGAATTAAAGTGAGATGGATGAAGTGGAGAGGTGCTTCTAGGGTGTTGTGTGATCGACGTATTCCTTTAAAGCTTAAAGGAAAATTCTATAGGACTGTCGTACGTCTAACTATGATTTATGGGGGAAAATTAGGAAGAATAAAGTAAGGAATGACCATATTAGAGCTGATTTCGGAGTTGCCCCCACTGGCTCATGATTGGTGCATGGAGGTTATGCGGAAAATTCCCACTGATGAGACATTTAATCAAATTGCTCCCCTTTCCTGTTATCTCACTTTTTCCACCTTTTGCTCTTTTGATTTGTCAACGGCGACTGATGGGTTTCCGCTTCCATTTCAGGAGATAGTGGTCAAGAGCTTGTTTGGTCGCAAAGTCTCTTCAGTTCATGATAAGCTCCGAGAAATTCGTTTGAGGTCTCATGGGCATATTCAATGGAGGCCTGAGGGATGCACCAGTAAGGAGGAGTGATCTGATTCAGATTGAAGGAACTAAAAGAGCTAGGGGCAGGTCTAAAATGACCATAGGAGAAGTAGTGAGGAAACACATGCATAGTTTAGGTCTTGTCCCAACTCCCAAGTATGACCTCGAATAGATTTGATTGGAGGGTAAGGATCCGTAGCCGACCCCATTTCTGTGGGATTTTACTGAATTGTTGTCGTTGTTGTGTTCCTTTCCTTTTACTATTACTATTCTTATTTTGTCTTTGCATGGATCCATGTAGTCGACCCCATTTAGACTTAGTTGGGATAAGGCTGAGTTGTTGTTGTTCCTAATACTAGACCTCTTGGGAATTACCAATAGCAGTTCCAGAATTTGGTATTAATTTAGTAATAGTAAACTGAAACAAAATCTGGCAGAACCAGTTGAACCAGGCTGCATTATTGGTTTCAACCTCATATTAGGAAAGTTTGGAGGAGAAAAAACTCTAGGGTTTGTCACCTTAGGATAGCTATCAAACCCCTAAAGTTTCAGGCAAAACTGATTATCTATCAAGGAGTTCGAACCAATTCTTCACAACAGGTAGTGATGTCAATTACAGGAACAAAAAGGCCAGATAAAAGAAAGAAGGTTGTAATGCACCTGAGACAAGAAGAGAACAGATGGGGAACTTAAGAGGGAGAGAACAGATGAAGAGGAACTAAGCAACCAACCAACAGGTCACGCAGGCAGCAACTTTTAACAGCCTTCAGAAATCTCGACTTTCATATCATTCAATCAACTCCCTCAATATTGATGGTTACATGAATATATAAACTTTTGAAACAGCTTTATCTCCTATGATTTCTATTGTTGGCTAATCAAAAACATAAAAATAATATATTCATTGGACAAAAATCAGGACTTGGACCTAGTTCTTTGCGGCCTGGGTTTCGGGTTTCCAGACTGAGTCAAGCCGGTCTAACTATGAGAGTGCTACTGCATCAACCTCCATTCCACTTCTGCCCAACAGGAAGTATATATACCCCATGATTATCTGCCTGGCTCGAGTTTGGAGCACATGAAGTCCTCACCATCCCATATGTACCTATAAGATTCATCTTAGCATAGTTTTCATGGTGCCAGGCATTCGAGGGTATCAAAAAATAAGTCGACACCAACAAGGCGCCTAGACGATCAAGGGGCCCAAAGAAAAAAAATTGGCCAGGACGCCTAAGCGACGCCTTGACAACTATACATCTTAGTCCTACACGTGGCAAGGAAAGAGGGTGAAAAGGTTTAATATTCAAGGTAAAATTTAAGCTGATTGACTATTGAGAATACATGGAGAAAAGTCCAACACCTAGTGGACCAAATGGTTGAGTTGGACTATCATATTCCAGATAGGTCTAATCTTGGTGATACACAAGGTTTGAGGTCTTCAGTGCTGGTTTCGCCCAGCCAAAAAATAAAGTTTTGCCGAGATCTCGCCGAAACTTGGTATTTTTTGCCAGGTTAACTCAGTGGTTGGTTTCGGTGGCCATATGGCCTTTCCCTGAAACTTGTCATCTAGCCTATTTTATGCCTTTCTAAATACAGTGGAAACCTCATTTTTTTTTTTAATCGTACTCAAAATTGTACTTTGACTTTGGACCCTAGGTAGGTAGTTTATGGCTTAGGTGAGTTATACGTTAGGCCATTCCACACAATAATTAATACTTTTAGAACACATAAATATATAATTCAATTAAAAGAGTAAATAAGCATAAGGAATTAAGGAATTAAAAGACATAAATAATAGTTTGTTAATTGTTTAACATGGATGACTAATGAGTGTTGACTCAAATGAGTCACAAGTGATACACATAGTCACATATGATACAACTACATAAGTACATAACACAATAACACATTCATATATCAGTCATCCTGGAGACCTAGACTCCTAGTACTGAAATGAGTGCCAGGCCAGATCATCATAGCCACCATATTGTTGTTGCTGATGTTGAACCATGTTTTTATCTGATAGAATCACAAAGGCTGGCCATATTATAGTATGTTGGAAGTAATACACAAATTCTTCCATAGCAGTCCCATAAACATCACCATCAACATACTAGAGGTACCCTAACCTTGGGTATGTACCTGCAAAATGTACTGAACTCAATCGAGATCCACCGCTATTGGATGGTGCCTGTAGCACCAGACCCTGCACCAATATGTATGGCTGTGGGGCCGAAATCCTGAAGATGCTATCCACAAAAGTTGACTCAATGTGGGAGTGTGATTGGCCCTCATACTCGGATCCTGCACCAACATATGTTTTTTCAATTTTTTTTGCAATAAAATCATTTTTTACAGAAAAAAATTAACCAAAAAAAAAAAAAGACTTCCATCAATTCATATATCAGTGTATACTTGATCATATATAATTAGTGCATGATCAACAAACAAGTATTGATCATGTTTATATGAAAAAAAAGGGTTCTTGAGGATAGTTTTTCAACTAGAAGTGTTCTTGAGAAGAAATGGAGCTCCAATAGTTGATGTTGACACTTCAATCTTCAATCTCCAAGGTTTATTGGTGATGTTGATTCTGCTTCAGGTGAGATTTTGCAAAGAGAAGGAGAAAGAGCCAACTTGGGAGGGTTGTTCTTCACTCAGAGGCGACTAGGCAAGACAGGTGAGATTGGGGTAGAAACCATGTAATATTGTTGATAGCCAAATTAGGGTAAAATGCTTGAGTGAATAATGAGATCACTCACGCCTTTATTTATAATAATCAAAGCAAAAATAAATTTACAAGTATTCCACCATTCCATCGCCCCTCATTAATTAGGGTCGGTGGAAGGGGGAAAAGCCTAGAATGCCCCTGCAGCATTAATTACATGATTCAACAAATATATACATAGGTTTAACCATGGTTCAACCGAGTTGAACCAAGATTGAAATATGGACCAAAATCTCGGTGAGATCTCAAGATCTCGACTGAGATTATGTCATTTTTGTTTATCGCTAGTCATCTCGACTCGGTATTTTGAAATAGTGAGATCTTGGCAAGACCTTGAACCATGGTGATACTTGATGCAGTTATGATGGTCCAATTGGGTCAATTGGGCCTTGGAAGATTTTATTTTGCCTATGGTTGGGTCCAATGGGCCTTAGGCTTTTTGTTTTTGGGTTTATTGATGTAATGGGCCATATTTAGGGTCTTAATTGTGAATATGGATTTTACATTTTTAGTTAGTCTAGTTAGAGTCCTATTTCTTTTTATTTGTGATTAAGTGTTTTAGTTGGAATAGGTCTCTAAGAGCTGGCCTTATTTCAGTCTCTTTCCTTTATTGTTTCAGTTTCCTAGTTAGTTTAAGTTACCTAATCAGTTCACTATTGATTTAAGCCTTAATTTTTTTGAGTTTGAGTCTGTCTTCTATATAAGATTGTCAAGGGCTATAACCTTGTGCATGAATTGATTAATGAGATTTGGCTTCGGCCTCTTTTATGGTTCTATAGAATTTCAGAACTTGGTACCGTGGTGATTCAGTAGGTTGATTGGTGGTGATTCCAGGGTTCTTATAGCCTCCTCTTCTTCTTATCTCTTCTTTCTTTCTTCAATCATAACATCAAGTAAGTACACCCTAAGCTCCAATCTTCTATTTCAGTTTCTTAAGGGCCCGTTTGATAACGTTTCTGCCGTTTCTGTTTCAAGAAACGGCAGAAACATAAATTTCCGTTTCTAGAAACAGAAACGGAATTGAAGGTGTTTGATAAGTCATGTTTTTAGAAGTCGATAGTAACCAATGAAAGAATGGCCACAAGTTGTTTCTAGAAACGGCGAACTTGTTTTGCGTAGGTCGTTTCTTGAATCATAAATAAGTAAAAATTTCTATTTCTATTTCTGAAAATAAGTGAAACGGAACAGTTTTATCAAACGCTTTTTACTCCGTTTCTGCTGTTTCTGGAAACAGAAACGGCGGAAACGCGTTTCTTGAAACGTTATCAAACGGGCCCTAAACTTCTTTCAATCGATTGTTATGCTATCCCTGTGATTCTTTTTTCTTCTCTATTTTCTGTTATGAGTTTCATTCTTAAGTTCTGAAATTAAAATTTCATATAGAAGTCCAGTCTTGCATCAATTTCAGTTTTCCTGTTCTGAGTGGATCAATGCCGAGCTTTTGCTCTCAGATTTCTATTCTGTTTTCAGAACTTTCCATGGGTTCTTTTGTTTTCCCATCTTTCTTCAGTTTTCTCAGAATCCCAGTCTCATTTTGTTTCTAGAAATCTTAATTTTCGAGCTGGATTTCTGGATCTGTTTCTTGTTACTGTTTGGGCTTTGGGTCTTCATTACTGATATTTCCTGCATATATGATTGCTAAATACACCTGATTGATTGCTTAATTTTCTGAGACCAATTTCTGGTTCTGTTACTCAGTTCTTGAGAATCGTATCCTCAGTAGGAATGTACCAGATCCAAGAATCCAACCATTGGATCAACCTGAGACTTTAGTATTCTATTTTCTTCTATTAAATATACATTTGACCAGAGTTTGAGGTGTATCAGAGCCCAATTTGATTCTTTTGAAATTATCCTGAATCTGGTTTTGATTCTTTCGCTGCAATTCTGTTTTCTAAGTGATTTTGGATTCCTAAACGTAGGCAATTTAGAACCTCATCCCTACTTCTCCATGAATCGTATTTTCCCTGTCATCTGATACATAGCATAAAACCTCATACCTCCAATTGAGTATCAATACTACAGGAGGCAAGAGGCAAGAGGAAAAATAAGGTTGATGGATTAATCACTGATGTACATCCTCTTTAATGGACAAGCTGTTCCACCATGTTCACCATACAGTGCTACCTGGGGAGATAGTATATCTCTTAAGAGTGAGTCTATCAGTCTTTCTATGCCTGACAAGGAGATTTCCTAGAAGATTTGATTTGAAGATCATCTAGAAGATTTCATGAAGATCTTCTGGAAGTCTACAAGAAGATTGCGTGGAGAATATTCTGCTGAATATTTAGCAGCCTTTGTGGTAGCCATGGGCTCTTATTTAGTAATTTCTTTATTATAAATCCTACCTACTGGGTAGCTTAACAATTAATTACTTTAGTTGGGTGACTCTTCCTTAACTATGGAAAATTATTATTATTGTAAAGGATCCTCCTACCATAATAGAGGTTTCCTATTTGTTTTTCATTGAGATTATAAATAAAAAGAGGGGCTGTACTAACCAATGATTTTAGACAGAAGAAAAGATGATGGATTTATGCTCCTTTTTTTTTTCGAGATGTAGTTGCAAGGTGAGAAGCTTTGCATGGTCAGTGTGATGCTGATCAAGGCTTACGGTGGGTGGCCAAGTCATGCCCTTTTTATTCTTTGCTTTCATAAAAAAAATTGACTTTTTTTTTTGGGACAAATACAATATCAATTACGAAGAAAAAAGGAGAATATACAATGCCCCGAGGGGAAAAGAAAACATAGACAAGCTAAACAAAGCAACAAACCCTATTACAAAGGGGGGGGGGAGATGGTGGTGGGAAGGCCCCAAAGAGACAATAGTGAGCCTGTTCCTCAGGGAATCCCTTACAGGGTAGTGGGGAGGAGGGTAAGCTTAGAATTAACATCAAAGTAGATAGCATTCCAAATCTTGTTAAGTGAGCGGGAGTTGGTGGTCCATTTTCAAAAATTGCATTCCATCCAGATTTCATGTATTATTGATTTTGTTCTTCCCCAAATCATCATTCTTGTTGCAGTTGATCTCCCATTGATTCTTTTCCTGGATTGAGAATGATTCCACATTAGAATCAGGTTTTCTGCTCCAAATGAGCTGTTGACTTGTATGGTGTTTTTTATGACCCTCATATAAAGCGATCGATTCTGCATTAGAATCAGGTTCTCATCTTTGAGAGGTTTTCTTGTCCAAATAAGCTGTTCACTCATATCATGTTTGTTAAGACCCTCATCTACACAATCTTTTTGTTTTTAGCAAATACTAACAGAGTACATATGAAGGTACAACAGGTCCTTATGTTCTAATGAGATTTTTTTGGCTAAAAACAGGTTGATACCAGTGGGAAAGGAAAACTTAATTTTGGAGAATTTGTTGCTGTATCCCTTCATTTACAAAGAATGGCCAACGATGAGCATCTTCGCAAGGCCTTCTCCTATTTTGACAAGGATGGCAATGGTTATATTGATCCAGAAGAGCTCCAGGGTGCCTTGATGGAGGATGGAGCCATAGCCAGTGCAGATGTTGCAGATGTGGCAAATGACATCTTCCTAGAAGTAGACACTGACAAGGTATGAACCTCAGAAAATACTTTAACTAGCCTAGCATGGATTCTGTGCTTTCCTACCTCACCTCGATGTCTATGAAATGCAGGATGGGAAAATCAGCTATGAGGAATTTGCTGCAATGATGAAAACTGGAACAGATTGGAGGAAGGCTTCTCGACACTACTCAAGAGGGAGGTTCAATAGCCTGAGTGTAAAGCTGATGAAAGATGGTTCTTTAAACATGGGCCATGAGTAGCACAAACCGCGGAGGGTCGATCTCACTGGCCAATACAAGCATCTCACTTGGATTATATTTTTTTCTCACTTCTCCTTGATATTTTTGTGGGGGCCTTAATTCAGCCAGCCCCGATGATTGTTGGCTTACAATTGATCCTGGAAAGGTGAGTTAATTGTTGTCTATTTTCTTCTACTTTTAAATGAGTAGGAACGGTATCTTCTGGCTCCATTATGTATGATTCTATCCTTTCTTACCATATCAACCTCCTGTGTGTATTCCATGTGCAGAACTTGTATTTGTGGGATTAGTAGCAGTGTAGTCTTTCCTTGTAAAACAATTTTTTTAGTCTTGGGGTTCCATTGTTATCTGTTGGGTTGTGGTTGGAATGATAATCGCTTTACTTTATATTAGTGCTGCTGCATACTGATACTGTTATAATTTTTCTGTTTCAGTGTTGTAGTACTAGTGTACCATGGTTTATCCTCTGTTGAAATACATTGGAGTATTTGATCTGACATGGTTACTTGCTTAACTATGGTCATATGAACATATACCCTACTGTTTCCTGTGAAAGTACTGCTGTGGTGTTTGTGTTTGCTGCAATAGGTCTACAGGATTATCCTGTCCTAGTGCGGTCTGCAATGGCGAATGACGGGGATTGAACCCGCACATTGTGGATTAACAATCCGCTGCCTTGATCCACTTGGCTAGTCCTATTGTAATGTCTATGCCCTGTTACCTGCATCAGTTGCTTTATAGTGCTTCTGCATAAAATATTGCAGACAATCTGGTTCCCCTGTTTTGAGGATCTTGCTGCTCTCCATTAGGGCTTGGGAGAATAGCCTTTTTCTCATGTCAAGTTTCAACTATGAATGGTTATTACTAATTGCCATCCTATCCCAGCCTACTTATCCTGTAGTAATCTTGCATGATTAGTAACCGGATTGGGCTTGGGTTTGGGCCCATTTTAGTCTCGTTACTATAAGAGGTGGAATTTTAACAAATGCCTAACCCTACTTAACCATGGAATGGGAATGTTTCTGAATGGCTTATACCAGAGATAGCCTAATGTCATGGGTCGGGTCTACACCCCCAAAAGATGCACCTTTTGAGGAATATGACACTCAGGTAGGACTTTCGCACCGTTAATGACCAAATAGTATTCGGTCTGGCCTTGAGCTCGGCATATTTAACAAAAAGGTTGGTCCAGTTTCGGTTCTTTGGCCGATCTAGGTCGGGCCTGCGACTGCGGGCATGAAATTGACACCCCGTACAGTAGTAACTACTAACCACACCATTGAAATGAATATGGATCCAATTCGGACTCCATAGGATATTCTATTCCAATCCAACAGCCACAAAGACAAGAACAGCCCTCCAAATGCCTTCTTACCTAGTGACACCTCCTGATGACGAAATTGTCCACTGTAGGGAAGGAGAACCCCGTTATACCTTCAAAATTAGTGGGCGAAAGGGCAGTCAATTTCACCTTGGACCAGCCAATATGTGAAGTGCCATGCTAAGCATTGAGACGTGTCACACGTGTAGATATCATTGAAGATAGAAAAGGAAGGAGGGGTGTCAGGAGTCACAAGAAGCCTATCATGACTCGTAAGCACTAAGGAGACAGAACTAGAATCCTTTATATCCTCCTTTTGATGGGATAGAAATCCTTTGTAACTTGATTCATATAAAACCACAGAAGCTTTAAAAAAAAAAAAGAAAAGAAAGGCCAATGGCTTGCCAAGGTGTGTATCATTAGATGGTGACATGTATATTTTAGGCGGACATTATCCATCTCTTAAACCTCCCTCTTCCTCCCCTCCCTTATCCCATGTTTTAGAGAGAAAATCCTTTTATCCATTCCATCTGGCACTCTGATTGGGCTGAAAAAGAGTATTTTAGGGAGTTGGTGAAGAATCAGTTCAATTATAATGTCATATCATCCTTGCTGACTCTCTTCATATGGGTGTGGGGTTTTATGAAATCCTTTACTAAGAGCTACATTGATTTTTGAGAAATTATTTAATTTCAAATTTTCTACGTCATTAGCGGTTGCCTTCATAAATACAAAACAATCACTTACAAATAGTAAATGATTGATTGGTGGTGAATTTCTCAATACTTTAGTACCAAAAAATGTTTTTCCCCCATTTGAGCACAGATGGTTTTTAAGTTTGAGCTGATTTAAACCCAAATCTGGTTGTGTTCACTTGCAAATCTTACAAAGACAAGGAAAACCGTGACCCTCAAGTTTTAATCCTTAAGTACTTTCTTTGATCCTTTTCAATGGTTTCCGAAAACTCATTATATGCATTTGTTGCTCTAAAATTTTCTTTATTTTCATATCTATTACTTAGTCTCTTGTCTAACTGAAAATCTTAGTGGCTGTAATAAATATCTTTCAAGATTTCGCATTGCTTCCTTGAAGAATGGTGATAGATTTACTTCATTAGATAAGTATATTATGACTCGTCTTTTGTAAGTAAAGGTATAGGAAAGGAAATGAAATCAATAATGAAAAGGGAATGTTTTTTAATCATGAATCTTTAACTTAATACTCTTACTGTTTTTAGCAGTTATATATTTTTTTTTCTCGTATAACAATTATTTTACTTTTCAAATTATTATTTTTTTTCTAAGGAAAAAAATAAAAAAAAATCAATAATCAAAATAAAATATTTAACATTTTATTAAATAAAAAATATTTTAATATTAATTATATTATTATCATGTGATATAATGATCACAAAAAAATATATTTAAATATTACTTTAAATTAAATTTTCTTTCCTTTGTTCCATCATGGAAGCTGTATCATATCATTAGGCAGTTATAGACAAACTAGTCTGCCTCAATTTGTTTGTTTTTCCAACTTGAAAAACTAAAATATTCTGGCCATGAGTTGCTTGTCCCATTAGGCGCAGCCATGGTTATCATCAATCTCTATCATTGGCAACAGCTAATGGACCAATCAAGACATATATAGTAAGGATAAAAATCCCTGATGAGATTGAGGAGCAACAATCTTTGTTAATTTTGGATGCCGAATTGTCTTTCATTGTCGATTCAATGTGGCATGTGTTCACATTTGATTTAACTCGGTGCAGTGATTTCTTCCGAGCCCATTAAAGATGAAGTGCCACTTGTCGCTTGCAGATTTGCTAAGCCCAATAAAAGATATAGTGCCACTTGTCGCTTACAGTCTTGTAGTATAACTTGCAGGACCTAGGATTAGAAAAGTGGGTACCTGTAACATCAAAATCACAACCATTAGGAACAACTTGAACATATCCCTCCCCTTCAAACCCCCTCCCCTCCCCTCCCCTGCCCGCCGCCCCAGTTACCTCCATTTGTTTCAAAGGGAAAAAAAAGTCCAAGTAAATACGTATAAAAGGCATATTAAATCTTGAAAACTGTCCTAGAAAAAAGGTATCATTCACATAGTACCGATATATTGAGAGTAGGAAAGAGAAAAAAAAAATCATGTGAGAGGGAGATTGCACTTTGGCATCATGGGGAAGGGTTTTTTTTTTTTTTTTTTTCAGTAGAATTTTATATTTTTGTATAAGAGTAGTTTTGGTGTACGATAATCTAAATATGGAATTTCTAAATTTTCCATGTAGAAGAAGTTTAGATGAAATTTTATGTATCAGTAAATCTGAAGGTTGCTTGCTTTTATGTCAAATTTCATATGATTTCAAATTTGTCTAGTGATAAGGTTAGGAATTGACAAATGAAAAAAAAAAAAAAAAGGTTTTTTTTGGAATACAATGCCAATTGAGGCATTGGTGAAATTAAGCTTTTCCAGAGCAATCGTATGGATTGATCATTTGATCTTTTGTCTGATAGATGGTGAATTCCTTGTATAAGTCACATATCAAAATTTAGTGGCTTCTAAATGTAACATCATGTATGGGTTTTCCCTTATTTTTATGTTTTATGAACAAGCTTTATATAGTAGAATGATGCTTCAAAGCGAGCATACATAATGTACAAGTCCAAAAAGCTCTAAACAAAATATTTTATTTTTGGGTAGAGGTGGTGATACCTTATAATTGAAATGATCATTCATTGTTTCACATGGCATAATTCGATGTGCCACCCAATCAAGAATTAGGGACAACTATATGGCCAACCTTTGCCATTTTTTCATGAGAGGATTTCTTGCATCGACAGGTTTTTTGGCCACATGAAAGTTTTGGTTAGGCCCCAATTATTTGTGATTATGTTGTCTCTGGCATTATTTGATCATTTGTTGCTTTGAATTAATCTTACTTCCCCACGTGCCAATATAATAAATTAAAAATTATTTAAAAATTTTTAAATCTGTTTCAAGAACATTAACCTCTGGAAAAAAAAAAAAAGGAAAAATTGAAAAAGGTGTCCATATGATTGGGATGAGATATCAAATTCAAACTTGGCTTCTGAAAGAATTTCTTCATTCATCCATTGGCTAGAATGAAGAAATCATGTTTCTATGTGACAAAACAAGTGCCACAGTATCTCCCACATTGAATTTTAATTCTGTTTATTATAATATTAGTTTGTTTTATCTGAATGTTTCCACTTCACGTGGTTCTTCCCCAAAATTACATGGAGCCTTTTGGAAACATGCTAATGAAGGTACGGTAAGAGTGTTTTTTGGTTGAAGAACCCATTGAATTCCTTACATAGGTTACGTATTAAATTCAAGTATCATATATGGTTTTTCCTTTTTTTTTTTTTTTTTTTTTTTTTTTTTTTTTTTTTCCGTTCTTTGAATAAAATTTACTTTTTCAAATAGTTTTTGAAACATAATTCTAATATATGGAAATCTTAATTAGATTAAAATCAATTGATTACATTATGATGACATGGATATTATTTTGTACACAAAATTGCAACATCAGCTAATGGTTTTCAAGTACTATTCTCATCACACTCAATCTCATTTTATTTTTCACAAAAATATTGCTATAAGATAATTATGCTTAATATTTCTAAAATGCAAAGGTGTGAAGCAAGCCGTTTGACTACGCACTGCTTGGTCAGCTTTACTAATCATCATTCTTTTTAATCTTTGGAGAGAAAGGTACCTGCGAAGGCATGATAATGGAAGCTGCACTGCCAAAATTGTTGTCAAAAGAATATTTGATGATCTAGTAGGCTTTTCAGCTCTGGCTTCCATCCCGGTAAATGGAGTTCAAGATTTGGTTTTATCCAGGCAGTTACATCTCATAATAGTTCCAAAGAAGGCACACAAAATCAGTGAAGTATTTTAGAAACCGCCTAGGGTAGGATTCATTAAATTAAATATTGATGGCTGCTCTTTGGCAAACCCAGGATGATCAGGTGCAGGGGGTGTCTTCCGCGACCATATTGGAACTCATATCCTAAGTTTCTCCGGTGGTCTAGGAGTAACAAAAAATTTTGTTGCAGAGTTTGAAGTTTTTTTTATGGGATTGAAGCTTGCAAAAGCTCGGAATTGGGTGAACTTATGGGTGGAGTGTGATTCACAGGTAGTTGTAACTTGTATCAAAAATAGCACTATTCTATGGTTTTTCCAGCAATTTTGACAGAGTTACAAGGCTTACGTGGACACCACTACATGGTCAGTAACTCATTGTTTCAGGGAAGCAAATAATGTAACTGACAAGCTAGCAAAACAGGCTGTTTTGGTGCAAACTGCTTCAACATGGAACTCTACCTCCACTTTCACAATGGATGATATAACATGGGATGTACAATTGAGGCTGAGATACAGGTTTTCAAATCAAAGCTGATTTTAGATTGACTTACTGTTCTGCTAATGGCAATGCCGAAGGTGGAATAGTTTTTAAACTCTAAAGTCAAGAATGTAGTTTTTCTTTTTTTCCAATTTGAATTTCTTCTCTGCTGATGGCAATGCCGAAGGTGAATTGGGGATTCAATGGCTTATAATTCTTCATTGTAAATTTATTCTTTCCCCTATTTTAATACATTATACTTGCTTACTCTTAAAAAAAAAAAAAAAAGCAAGCCGTTTTACATGCCTTAATATGAGATTTAGCCCAAGGGGTTACAAAATTATATTATTGATCAGTTTTTCGGCATTTACATATAAGAAAGAGAAAGACTCAATCTCTTTAAAGTTAGAGCTGTGACTTTGGATCTTCTTTTCATAGAAGGTTATTTTTCTTCAAATATTTTTAAACTGATTTATTCTTAGATTTTGTACCTTTTGCTCTAGTGTTTTTTTTTTTTTTTACTAAGGAGTAAAAGATAGCGAAAATACCAGATACAATCTAAATTAGTGAGAAGCTAAGAAGCACCACACCAACCTTAGATTAGGCAAAAAAAATGAAAATACAAGGACCATAAAGTCATTTTTTTTAATTATTGTAACTCTTCTTGATGGGGTTTCTTATTTCGTATGCTCCCCCCTTTCCTTTATGTGGTTCTGGTTGCAATCTTATAGTTTTAGTAATGATAATATTGATATATTTATGAAATGCATTTTGACAAGTATACTCAAGTTGAAAAGACTTAGTGAAGGATGATAGATGCATAGAAAGAAAGTTACAGATAGGGAGAGAATGTTCAATAATAGATTCCTAGATGATCAAAATGTAAACTTGAAAAAAGGTAAAAAAGGTTAAAAAAAAAAAAAAAAAAAAAAAAAACTTTTGTAGATATTACTCCATGTGATTGTATAAATTAATTACTTAAAGTTCTTACCATATTTAGTAATAAATATGTTACAAGTAATTTTTATTTTACTTTTTAAACCAAAGGGATTTAGATGCAAAGTAAAGTAAAATTTAATAAGCAAATATGTAATGATTTGGAATTAGTAATATAGTCACATGGGGTAATGATTAGAAAATTTTCTTTCTTAAGTTTAAAAAAGAAATCTATGCATACAATAAATTTATTGATTTCATGTTTAGGAAAAAAACTTATCAAACAGTAGAACAAGTTTACGCATACAATAAAAATAAAAAAGGAGAGATAAAATTGCATGTTCATGTGCCTAGACATAGAGACGTACTAAATGACCATCTATCCTTGTGAAATAAAAAAACCACAAGTATGTTGATGTTCTTGCATGAGCTCTCATTGGCCCCGAGTTGGTGCAAACTCACGTGACTATGAAATCTCTTACCTAAATTTTAGACATATCCTATAAAAGGTCCATAGACCAACTTGGATGGTAGCTCAAGGGCAGCCAAGGTGGCATTTCAACTCAAGGGCTGGCAGCCTTGGGCAACTTTTAGGGGGAGGGGGTGGATAGAGAACAAAGAAATTAATTAATTTCCCATTTGTGTGAGTTTTCATAATATGCCCCCCCCCCTTTGAGAGAAGTGGTCTCTTGCAATAGTAAATTATTATTATTAAAAATTTTTTGATAAAAAAATTATAATATTATTAGTGTGGTGTACTAATAATAGCATCCAAGTTGAATAGCTACAGTACTCTTGGATAGCTTTATTTTTCTCAAATTATTATTAATTAAAAACACAAAAATATGATACATTAAATTTAACGATTGAATCAAAGCAAGGATGGTGACAAGAACAAAGGAAATTTTTACCCAAAAAAAAAACAAGAACAAAGATGATCAAGTGAGTCAACATTTTGTTCTCTTTTGGTGCTACATCCAAATTAGACCATTTTAATATGTACTTTAGCCTCTCTAGACTCTAGTCTTTACTCAATACATATTGGCAGGTTTAATGTACATATCAGCCGACATCTTAGAAAAATCAAAATTTATTGCCAATCCAAATATCCAAACTATATGTTCACTAACAAAAGTTTCTGTGCCAAGAGTAAAATAAACACGTGCCAAAAATATAATAAAGCTGTGTGAACGGTTCCAATAAGTGCGGATGATCATATTTATATGTGGATAAGTATGTGCACCCACACTGATGTCACATGGGACGTTGGGCTCTACTTTCAAAGCCCTCAATCATTGATGTTATCTTCTCCACTTTGTTGTAAGTGTTGGATTGGTTATTCTCTCCATCACTTGGGTCTTGGGAGATTGTTTAATAGTCACTAGTGGGAGAGGAAGAATTCACTCCTTCTTGGTGGGTGAAGAAAAATTCAATTTTAATATATTATATTTATTTTATAGGTAAGAGATCGTTACTTGGTCATGAGATTCTTGCAGTAGTATGAAAACTTATGAAAGTGCATGCAAGGGTATCATACAAATGAGATGTAAAATCTAGATCTAGATGAAGATAATATGCACGAATATGGATGTGAACAAGATGTCCATAAGATGATCATTGTACACGATACCCAAACATTAGAAAAGAGATTGATAAATATGATAATCATTATGAACATACAAAAGAAGAGGAAAATACAGTGCAAACATGCGAAAACATGGATTAACATGCAAATATATAGCATGTTATTCCATGTCTAAGAGAAGGGAAGAGAGAGGGGATGAAATCAAATTAAAGAATAGCTTGGAACCTTAACTAATCGAAGATTACCGAATATGGAAGGTTGGAAGCTCCTCTTGGCTAAGTGTGAAGTCCAAACTCGAAATTTTACGAACCCAAATTAGGATTTCAAACTTTATGTCTTTTCAATTCACTTTTAATCAAAGACTTGGCCAAAGAGCATAAGAGAACATTGTATTTTATATATATAGGGAGGAACACAAGCTCCTTAAATACGTCATGTAGATTAAAATCCACGTCCAACTCATTAAAATGGGATTGCCCAAAATGGTTTTGCATCAATGGTATTTAAAAAAAAAGAAAAACAAAACAAAAAAACAAAAACAAAATTCATTGGTCAATCAAAATTGAGCCAATGTCAAGGTTAATCATGTTAAGGAGGTACGTGGCGATTAAGGAATAAACCTTGAAATAAATATTCTCTTGATTAAAGGGCAAATGAACTTGCTTCCATATGACAAAATAATACTTCACTTTGACGTACTAACAAATTGTTAGGTCGAACAACAATGCTTCTTCGTATTTTACCTTGTAATGTATCTCGATCATTTTTCATGGAGCATGAAGAAAAAAAATTAATCATAAATATAATATTTCTTAATCTTAAGATGGAGATACTCATAATTGTCAGAGCAACTTTCCGGAGTGACAAAATGAAACGCCTACGCTGAACTGACTTGAGATTTTAATGAACTGATCCAAAGTGTCCGAGTTCTTGAACCCTGTGAAACGTGTGACCTCGTTTGGAAAGAGGAAGAAAAAAAGAAAGAAAGTGATTAGAGGAAACAAATGCGTTTGCGCGGGTACGGTGTGGAAATGAAAAACGCACTCTGATTTTTGTTACTTTCCATGAAGGCTGACCTCATGATTAGACTACTTTTCAAATGAAATAACCCTCAATCACATCTTCTTCTTCTTCCTCTCTTACTTCTTTTTTTTTTTTAATTAAATTTTTGGAGGAGTAGAATTCTTAATCCAACGCTCCTCCGTCAATGTAGAAATTTTCATTTTTCATGACGGTGGGATAACCATTTTGCCTTTCTCTATGTTTGGGTTCTGAATTTTGCCCTAAATTCTCAACTAGAGTCATTTCCCCCCAAAAATAGTATCATGTTTCTTTAGACCTACGGTGAATGAGAGTCTATTCACCACAGGGTATCGAGGCTGCTTGAAGGGTGTAACCAAGGGTGTCAATTCCAAGTCCGCATTAATACACCCAATCTAACCCGACACGATTATGGCCCGATCTAGATCGACCTGATTAATAAACATGTCGGGCTTATGCCTGGCCCATCATAAATATGTAGTACACGGTGCAAGGGGTAAGCCCAATGGGCCTCCCAATCGGCCAGGCCCGTTTACAAGCCTGACTCAGACTAACACGTTTAGTCTGACCGTTTATATAGGTATTTTGATTTTTTTTGGATAGAATAGAGTATATATTGATATTTTTATCAATTATTGACTGTAATTAAGTTTAATATCTTTTCAAAATTGTTGATGATTTAACAAAATAAATTAAAATATTTTAAATCTAAGAAAAGTAAAGGCCATTTAAGGCACATTTAATACATAATCCCGTTTAAGGCTCGATTATAGCCAGATTAAGAAAAGCCTGGTTAAAGCTTGAAATCCAATAGACCGACATGACACCGATCGAGACTGACTCATTCCTTAAATAGGCAGGTCATGATCGAAGAACATAGACCTAGCTAGGCTCAACTGAGATCGGTCCATCCCAACCAGTTGACATCCCTAAGTGTAATGGACACACAGGGTCTCGCTCAGGAAAAGTTTGTTCTTTTGAACATGTTAATTTTTTTTTTTTTTTTTTTTTTTGGAAAGAAAACAAGACTGATTTGTTGGGTAGCTTGAGTTGTCTATGGTTCTCGTCTTGCAAACTCTGCAAGGCAACTAATGTTTCTGAAAATTGAATCGAAGGTAGTTGGTTGGTAGGGCTGGATTGAAGATAAAGGAATGGTAGTCACTAAAACTATCAACGGCGGTTGATTCTTGATGATCATAGTCTTTTAAGGATTCGGATTCCAAATCAAGTGAAGCTATTAAATCTTGTAATGACTGGCAAAGGTGAAGAGTCCATCCCACCAGTTATGCCACATGTTGTGAGCAAGGAAGCAAAAGTGTTAATTATTCTATGCTAACCTAAAAGCCCACACCAACATGTGCTCCCGTTAAATCATGCCTCTTTAGATAAGATTGAACGATCGATGTAAACAGCCGGCGGGGGATTTTTTTTAATGTTTTGGGAGTTATCTGGTCGCGTGTCCTATGTGTCATTGTATGATTTAATGAGAGTGTATACAAAGACATCCAATTAGAGAGAGAGAGAGAGGTAGAAGTATCCATGGGCTCACAACATTCTATGTCTAAGCATAGGGTGCTGTAACCGAGTAGCGTTTATTTTTCCTAATTTAAAAAAAAAATTAGATTAAAAATTAAGAAATAAATGTTTCCCTAATTGTGCATCCCATATGCACAATTTTTTCGCCATAGGGCAACTGAGTAATATTCTTTTCGCCTAATTTATTTTATGCTTGGACAGCTAGGGTAATTAAGTAACATTATTTTCGCCTAATTTTTTTTTTTATGCCTAGACACTTAGAGAAATTGAGTAACATTCTTTTACCCTAATTTTTTTTATAGGAAAAGAAATTTAATTGAATAAAAAATAGAAAATGAATGCTTTCTGGTCGTGGCGACAAAATGACGTTTCCATCCCTGTGAAACCCAAAAAACGCATCTCATATTGATGCCCATATACGTCTCTTTATTGATCCTCATGTTATCGCAGAGACAAGCGACCATGGAACGATCTTTTCCTTGATAAGAAAAATTAGTATTATCGATTGTTCTAGTCTATTGGAGCTCTTCCCTACTCATAGTTTTAACAGCCCACTTATGCGCTATAGATATAACATCACTAGACTTCTTGATTATATTTGCAATAGTAAAAGCCTTGATCCAAAAACGAAACCTCCAAAAGAAAAGTAAAAGCTTCCCACAGCCATCCTTGCTCAGTTCTTTGAGTAAGTCAAACTCACAATTTGAGCACACTCCATTCAAGCAATTATTTCTAACCATCTTTGCTCCCTAGCCTGCCGTCGCCCTTCAAGCAATCCATGAATTTTTTATTCATCAGTTATACCTAACTAGTGCACAAAACTCTGGCATTTACGAGGTCCAAGGAACGAGAACTACGCAACCTTATTCGCAACCTTATTCGTGTTGATTCTACAAAACCATTATTCATAGACATCATAATAACCTTACCCAAAATAATAATAATAATAATAATAATATAAACTGATTTACATAATAGTACCTCAGCCTCAACCAGCTGACCAGATAGCTGAGTCAAAACTGCCATTATAAATTGAGAAGGTGATTAATTTCTTGTGATAAGCTCCGGTAATCATGGCATGAAAAAATGAAATGTGAAATCATGAGAACCATAATTGATGGGTTTGGACTAGAGAAAGAAGAGCTTTAAACACCTAAAATAATGGATGCATGCAACAAATAAGATGGATTCAGTCCTTAAACCCACTGGTTTGGATACAGAGAGATATTGTTTTTAGAGAGAGAGAGAGAGAGAGAAGACTCATAGGAGGAAAAGAACACAGCCGTCCTGGTCCTATTATTCCAATAACCCCATCATGGTCCCCTAATATCACGGACCGCGATTCTTGATCTTTCTTTTTCCAATGGGGAGTTATCTTTTCTCTGATACCCGGAGATTCCTCTGTAATAAGATGGGCCTTTTTGGTAAAGAAATCAATAATAATGCCAAATGGGTTTTAGTTTCTATAAAAGTGCAAGAAAAGAAAACCCATTGACCAATACAAGGAGTAAGGATGTGAATTTGTAATAAAAAACGTTTATCAAAATCGAATCGATCTGTTTACACCAAAATTGTAAAATCGTTTAGTAAATGGTGCAATAATGGTTTTAAGTTTCAGACCGATTAGCTAAATGGGTCGGATCGGTTTTAACCGTGGAACCCGTTGATTTCAAACCGAATTGAAACCATTTAAATCGAACCGTTTAAACCGTTTAAACTGATCCAATTAATCCGTATAACAATTAAATAAAGAAGGGGTTGTAATCCGTATAACAATTAATAATTAAATTAAGTATCCATCCTGCTTTGGTATGATTTATTACAATTCAGTTCAAATTTAGGCTTTAGATCATGAACTTGTAATTCTTATATGTTACAATGTTATTATGTTATCATAGATGGGGTGTTTTGGCTGAACCACCTGTCATTTTAATATTTTATGCTGTAGAAGGCTGGATTTGGATGTTGTATGATATTAGTTCTAAATGTTTGAGAATGGTCATGCAAAGAAATAACACTAGATTATCAAATTAAGACATACCATAGTTAATATATAATCTCTTATTTGTGGTTGCCAATTATTTTTTGATAAGCTTACGATCTTCAGTTTAGAGATGGTTGCAAGTTATAACAAACCGATTGTGAACCGTTTTACAAACCGTATGGAATAAATCGAAATCGAAACCGTTTAAAACCGTGAAACCGACACCAATTAGAAACCGTGGAAATTGAAACCGTTTACTAAACGGTCACGGTTTCAGAAAGTGGAACCGTTTAGTAAATGGTGCGATTATGGTTTTAGTCAAATAAATGTGAACCGAATCGATCCGCACCATTTAAACCAAAATCGAACCGATTAACACCCTTAACAAGGAGATCATGCCTAAACATATACATTTATCCGGTTCAAACCAACCCAATCCAATCCAACCCAACCGAATTCTATATGTTTAAATATTGATAAGGGAAAGCTTATGTGGCTCTATGTCGAGAGACTCAAGACTCAAGACATAGGTAGGCGCAAAAAAATGGCATTGCCTCCTGCACCGATGCCTCCATGCAGCCTAAGGATGTGAATTTGTAACCAAAACCGTTTACCAAAATCGAACCAATCCGTTTACACCAAAACCGCAAAACCATTTAGTAAATGGTGTGGTTATGGTTTCAAGTTTTAGGCCGATTAGCTAAACGGGTATGGTCGGTTTTAACTACAAAACCCGTTGGTTTCAAACCGAATTGAAACCGTTTAAATCGAACCGTTTAAAACCGTTTAAACCGATTCGATTGATCAGTATAACAATTAAATAAGATGGGACAGTAATCCGTATAACAATTAACAATTAAATTAAGTGTCCATCCTGCTTTGGTATGATTTATTGTAATTTAGTTCAAGTTTAGGCTTTAGATCATGAACTTGTAATCCATGTATGTTACTATATTATTATGTTATCATAGATGGGGTGTTTTGGCTGAACCATCTGTCATTTCAATATTTTATGCTGTAAAAGGCTGGATTTGGATGTTGTATGATATTAGTTTTAAATGTTTGAGAAGGGTCATGCAAAGAAATAACACTAGATTATCAAATTAAGACATTCCATCATTAATATAGAATCTCTTATTTGTGGTTGCCAATTTTTTTTTGATAAGCTTATGATCTTCAGTTTAGAGATGGTTGCAAGGTATAACAAACCAATTGTGAACCGTTTTACAAATCGTATGGAATAAACCGAAATCGAAATTCTTTAAAACCGTGAAACCGACACCGTTTAGAAACCGTGAAAATCGAAACCGTTTACTAAACGGTCACGGTTTCAGAAAGTGGAACCGTTTAGTAAATGATGCGATTATGGTTTTAGTCAAATAAATGTGAACCAAATCGATCCACACCGTTTAAACCAAAACTGAATCAATTAACACCCTTAATGCAGCTCCCATTGGCGAACATGTTGGCATAGTAACTGTGCAAGCAGACAGAGTACTTCCTCCAAATAAATAAAAAGGGATGGCATAGAAAATACCCAGACACAATCTTTATTTTCAGAGGGTTGTGAAAAAATACCTGTCCCCTGAAAACAACGGTTGTGTTTGAACATTCTCTATGCCAGACCGACAACGATCCTCCTCACAAATGAAAAATAGAGAGATGTGTTATGATCAAACCTGACCCATCATGGTCCCGAAGTTTGTTGATTGATCTAACCAAAGGATCGGGTTGGTCCGGTTGGTCCGGTTTTGGGTTAACATGCATCGCTGTTCATTGAGGTAGACTTCAAACAGCCATTCAAAACTTTCAAAGGATAATAATTCTTTCCAACTCTTTTGAATCCAATATCTATACTTTAACCATATCTAATAATGGTTTATCAAATAATATAATACAAAGATATATATAAACTATAGAATAAAAAAAGGGTATATTGGAATTTTAACACGTGATGGAATTATAAGTCAAGCAATATATATAAGACATGGTCTAGGGAGAGCCAAGCAGTTAAAACTGCCCACTTTAGAAAGTGATTGATGAGTCAGAAAAATGAAAACCATCATTCAACATGCCTTCTCAATCTATTTATTTAATTCTTTTAAAATATAAATACATATTTAATTGAATTGTATAACAAGTAACATTCATGCACTTAGGGCCTGTGATAGACAAAATAATAAATTTTGATTCCTTATCCTAACGGGTCAAGGACGGTTCCCTATTCCATATTATTAAAGGGAGAGAGGGTCTCTCACGCTGCCAGTGTAGGAGAATTTTCCATGCCACATCAATGGGTAGGGTGTCAAAAGTTGACTTGTACTATCAGGCCAGACAAAACTCGACCGCTTAAAGCCTGAATACATTAAGTTAGTTGGCCTCAATACTAATCAGAAAATCATATATATAATTTGTAATCTTATTTGTTTATCCTTCTAATATGACACGTAATTTTTTTTTTTATATTCAAAAAATGTGCTTGATAATGACATAATGATATGCCACTTTTTTTTATAAATAATAATAAAAATAAATAAATAAACAAATAAACAATGATGCGTCAATTCAAATTATTTTGAAAACTCTTTTAATTATATTTCTATCTTAAAGAACTTTTAGAAATAAGATGAGAGGTAATTAAAGGTTCCAATGCTAAGGCTCGACTAAGAATGGTCAAAGCTGGCCAATTGATATCCATAGGAATAGTATCATCCACATGCGGGTCACATGATCAAGAAACTAGATCATGTGGGTAAGATGTTTATTGTTTAGTATCAAGCATAAGTGCATTACCATGATTATCCTTATGTCCCACATGTCTTCATTGGTTGCAAATTACCTGAATTACATAATTGATTCACCAAATTTTCTTGATATGTAAATCCCTCAATGATAGAATGGAAGATTTACAATTAATTGACTGATGAAGGGATTGTTCAAATGTGAACTACACTAATCAAGTTGTGTATATTGAATCAATCATGACAACAACGTGGGGATTTTAGGGATTCTACTTGTGATTTTCCTTTTGGACCCTTCATCCTGATGTATAATCTGTATTCGTTGAAAGTCATTGGAGTATATAGAGCCGGGCAATCTGGTGTAACAAGCTCCTTCAATGGTCCTAAAGGTAAATCACTCTTCGGATTGTAGAAGAAGGCTAGCGAAACACGCTCTTTCGCCGAATTTACGACCACCCGGTGCTCGACACTCTTGTAATTGGCATTGCTCAGCACCTAATAAATTAACCAATTCAACAAAATCATGTTAAATTTTGTAGTTAAAAGGAAAAATTGTTTAATATCCTAGGTATAACATAGACATACATAAGAGCATTATCTAATGTTCTAATTGAGGATTACTAAACAAATGTTCCTACTATCAAGATAATAAATTGTGGGTAACAATCAACATGTGAAACCAAGGCTTCTTTGATTTTTTTCTACCAGTCCAGTGTCTAGATGATGTTTATCCAGTCTTGCTTTCTTTACATTAAAGACTCTACCCACCAAAAATTGAAAAAAATAAAAATAAAGACTATCTGCAAATGGGAAGCTTAGATCCTAGTTTTGGGTTCCTATGTCACGTCCTTTCACAGTAGGACCATACTCTCCCTATGGTGCAGTAGGACCATATTTTAGGTTAGTGGCAACTTGCAAGACTTGTTTGTTCCCTTCAGACAAGTGAAGAAGACATAAATGGAAAAGTTGGTCCAAATGGCTTAATAAATAGGTAGGCCATGTAAAAAAGCGACTGTGAGATGAACTCATTACTCATGAACCCCTCTCTTTCTCTCTCCTTCCCCACTTATGGTCATTTTCCCACGTGAGGAGAGGAATTACTATCCTCTCCCACGTGGGATTTCATCGTTTTAAAAATATTTAAATAATAAATCAAAGCATTTAATACATCATCGACTCAACCATGGATAGTTGGATATCATGTCGAGAAATCACCATGTGGGAGAGGATCCAAATTAGGTTTAACCATAATTGTAGTTGGGTACCAAACAAAAAGTGAAGATGTGTGAGTTCTAGTGGTGCATGCAAAACCTGTGTGTTTAATGACTCATAAACTCATAGTCTTCTTATAGTAACAGTTGATGAGGGAGAGGGACCGTTAATCTTTTTTTTTTTTTTTTTCACCATATATAGTTGAATTATTGGTTGCTATACCATCTAATTCTATGGTGGTTTTTGTGAATGAAGTATGCCTGATGATCATCCTTGAAATCCTAGCCAACCATTCTGTGGTTCAGATAATTTAGAGAGAAGTTTGAGAGAGAAAGATAGAGATGGAGAGAGAGAGAGAGAAGAATACCTGAATCTGATCCCCTATGTTGACGATGAAAGCGCCGGGAGCCAATTTCACAGTGACCCAGGAATCTCCACGGCGGACTTGAAGTCCGGCGACGTGATCGTCGGGAAGAAGAATGGTCATGCCACCAGGATCAGAGTGGGGAGATAACCCAAGTGTGAGGTCTGGTTGTGGACACTTTGGATAGAAATTCACCCTCATGCATGCCCCAATATCTTCCCCTCCAAAAGCCTTTTGCAGATGATCCTCTCCTAATCCCAAGTTCATAGAAAAGACCTTCATCAAGGTACCACATAGCTTCACCAATTGCCCACAATATTCTTCAATTGTCTCTCTACATTCCAAATCACAATTAATCTTAGTCTAAAACAAATGATTGCTAGATAAGACATGAGAGATATCTTAAAAAAAAAAAAAAAAATGATCAAAAGTGGGGAGAGATTAGTTAATTAATTTACCTGATGGGATGTGGGAGATGAGGCCACTTGTTAATGTCTTTAATGGACATGGGCAAGTAGTGAAGGAAGAAATAATCGCTCCAGTCAAGAATGGCTCCTTTCTCAACTCCCAATCTGCTTCCATAGCCTTCATATGTTTTTGGTGAATTAGCATAAACTTGTTTATCTTCTATGGGTAGATGAAAGAATTGGCGCCAAACTTGTAGTGCTCTACGCATAAGCTCAAGGCTAACTCCATGGTTCACAACCTGGAAGAACCCCCAGTCTCTGCAAGCATCAGAAATCCTATTCAACAAGATGGTTGAGTTATGATCGATGTCGTCGCCGACCAGTAAGTCTCCGAGATCAATTATAGGTATATTGACTTCAACTTGATCAACTTCTTGGGGCTTGAAAGCTGTGGAAGGCCTCTCTGACGGCGGCTTGATGTACCGGTCAGGGATTACAGAATCACCAGATTCTGACAAGGATTGAACTCGGACAATTGGCTCAGGCCAATCTTGTTGTAAGCAACTCATATCTGATTACAAGAAGTTGATATAGGTAGGAACTTAAATAAGTATAAGTAAGCCTCTCAATTTATAGAGAAAGACAGGGAAGGATAAAGAAAGCTACACAGAGAGAGAAGGGAAGAGAGGGGTGGAGGGGGAGACTGTGGTGTGTGGGTAAGGCAAAGGTAGTAGTGGATGTGGAGCCTTACTTATGGGTTTGCTTCATTAAGAGATAGAAGAGAACGTGTTATTTGTGGGGTTTTGTTGGTTGTTATCTGGGAAGCTGACAGGCCGACATGGCAATTGGTGATACCATTACACACACAGTTGATACAAGCTAGCTAGTTCCAATCTAGAGGCATGATATGTATTACTGTTTCTCTCTCTCTAACCTCATCCCCCCCCCCCCCCCCCCAACACACACACTTACATATACGCACACAACACAGGTCCGCGAGCATAGGCGCAGGGGCACAGTCGTTGGCACACAAGTTATGAATTTCGGCGCCGTGGTGAAATTGATTTTGCGCCCTTTACCGGTCCACCCACAAAGAAAAGTACAACCTATCCTACACACTATTTTGTTTTCTGAGAAGCAATCCTTCCATTTTTTAATGTAGACAAGTCTCAGATGTGGGGCTAGCTACATAGAAAAGACTAGGAACTTGCCTCTAGCAGGGTCCAATAACTTGTTATGGCCACATGTTTAAAGTCCTCAAAAAATAAAAATAAAAATAAAAAGTTAAATTTATACATATGAGGAAATAATTTAAGATGGCCATCATGGTTCTAGAAAATGGATCAAAATCATCTGAACACAAACCCAAACCCAAACCCAAACCCATATCCAAATCCGATTATGTCTTATGTTGATGATACTTGCAACTCTTTTTTGAACTGGTCATAAATGCATGGAAAAAGTTTTTCTTCATCATGCAAGAATAGTTGAGTCACTATCCTATGGTCCTAGAACATCTCCTCGTATTGGAGAAAATCGATAATACACTTTCTTTATTGCGTATTACCCTCTCTCTCTCTCATCGATTCATAAGATGCGATTAAGAGATTCCCTTTCACCGTGACTTACGAAAAACTCAATCTGAAATGCATTTTTTATTTTCATTCATGATCATATTTCCTTCTTTGAACTAGTAAAACGGCAGAAAATCAATATCAGCTTTAAAATCTCAAGTTGAAATTGAGACTCAACTACTCAATTCCATATGTATTTGACATAAATGGCATCCTGATTCCAATCTAAGCATGTGATAATCAAAACCAAGGTTTATAATATGTCAATTCTTGCATCAGGATCTGATACCAAACTAGATTGCCCTGAATTGGGCTAGATCAGACAAATTGATCCTTTTATTTTAAATCGATTTCTATTACCTTTTTTACCGTTGGATCATACAAATGGATTGGTATCGAATCATTAAAGACCCTTCATCAATCGATAACGGTCTGATTTTTGAAACCATGGTCATTACACCAGTTCATGATCTTACTAGATCACTACCCTAGATTGATAGTCACCTGTGTACAAATAGCTTGACAGTACTATCTGAACATCCCTTATGAAAATGACTCCAACAAGTGAAAACCCACAAAATAAAAAGTGGAGAAAACAAATAAAACTTTTTTTTTTTTTAACAAATCAATAGTAGATACTTTAGCTTAGCATTTTTTTTGTATTACATAAATACATTCCAAGTGCTTCAAACAATAGAGGTGGTCATGATTGTCATAATCTAATATTTTCAATAACTGATCTAAATATTATTATTATTAATACTTGGCATCTAACCTATTAGCAAGAATCTTACCTATATCTTGTTTTTAAATTTCTAAAATATACTATATTCTGTTTTGGCTTTTACTTTATTTCAGTGCAACTTCTATAACTCTATATCTACCCCTTCAACCAATAAAAATTTCATTCTCACTATTAAAATAAACTGACATGTAAAGGACCACATTGTAAGGTCGGTTTCAAGATAAAAGATAGATACATATATATATATATATATATATATATATATATAAAAGACACATTTTTCTTAGGTGGTGGATTGGGACCGAAGAATTAACTAAGAGTCAACATGAGCAAATGACTTCTAACTGCAGTAACATGAGCATATTACTTATAACTGCAGCATTTCAAACTTCTCACCTAGTGTCTTTTTTTTATTTAGTTATTGATTTATTTTTTTATTTTTTGACCTTCAAGAGGGACTTGGGGAAGGGGTGGCAAGGTTTCTTAACAAAGTGGGCATCCATTTCTAGACCAATAAGTTAATTTCCCCTGTGGTGAAAGTGTTTCATGGATGTAGATTTTGGGGACATTTTTCACATTATTAACTAGTCATGGCTTATTTTTAGCCAATCCAATTTTTCATCTATCAATATAATATTTTGAAAATTATTTAAATTTAAAAACATTAAATGTGGTTTTAAAAAACCAAATCCTGTTTTAAAAGGGGGGGGGGACCCTAGATTGTTGGCAATACAGTTGAAATTGATCATTAAATTTGATATTCAATTTAGTCTAAAAATTCATATTTATCCAATAATCAGAATGACTGAATCATTTATCAATATAGTATAACAAGTCATTCTTATAGAAATATCTCACACTATCTATATAGGAAAACATCTTTTTTTTTTTTTTTTTTTTACTTCCCTGTTCATCTTGTTATGTTGAATAACAAGAAATATATTTTTTTTATATTCGTTAAATAAAATTTTGTTTGGTGGAGGAATTTCTCCACTTTTTTCTGATTAAAAAAAATAAAAAATAAAAATAAAGGTAAAACTATAGATATGCAAGCTTACTATCTTGTTAAATGGGCTTCATGCTTTTGACGTCCTAGGCTATGGAAGTCCTTTTTTCTAGAAGATCTCATATCTATTGTAAACTTATTCGCCCTAAGAAGACGAATAAATATATCTCTCCATTACGTTTTTGCACCCTAAAAAAATCTATCTTTGCTCCTATTTAGTATAAAGCTTCATGATAGATTCCATTCTCTATACTTGTGACACGTGTTATATTTGGGCATCAAGGACCATCCAAGCACTATATATTAGTACAATCACATGTCCCTCATGTGAAAAATAAATAGACCTCTAACTCAAAGACAGCCATGCCAAAACTAGCTTCAAGTAACATGAACCTTAATTATCAGATGTCAAGCCTTCTAATATGGAGAGATTCTGCCACACCCAAATAATACAGTAAGTAATGTGAGGGGTCGGTGGGCGCCCATTGAATAGTGGTGGTCCTGATCGTCATTCACAAACAAGACATGTGAAAGATTGGAGTGCTTGTGACATTTACATGTCGGGAAGTCTCATACTCA
Source organism: Macadamia integrifolia (assembly GCF_013358625.1). Taxonomy (NCBI): domain Eukaryota; kingdom Viridiplantae; phylum Streptophyta; class Magnoliopsida; order Proteales; family Proteaceae; genus Macadamia; species Macadamia integrifolia. The sequence continues at coordinate 153,871 of NW_024870640.1, forward strand.
CATATGATTGTAGAGCCTATTTTTGGAACTAGTTTTTCTTAATATAGTAATTGGGTCAGCAGTATGTGATCTCTAGTATCATGGAAGACCCACTAATTATGGAATAAATTTATTAATTTAAGTTCTAGATCATGTCTGGCTATTAAGCTAATTGTGTAACTTTTGATATTTAGATTTTATTTTTATTCTTCTCTAATAATAATTTCTCTTTTTTTTTTTTTTTTAATTATTTGACTTTGTTTTATACCATTAATATATCATACATAATAATTGGAGTATAAGCTATGTTACTTCTGCTAAAAGAAAAACTTGAGTATGTCGGATGCTTCTAGAACACCTTACAGAGAATTCATGTTTGGAGACAACCATCTAAATTCAGTTAATCTTATGGAACATGGAATTTCAAAATATTTGACTAATATACATATAAATCTTGGCACAGATTTTTAGGTGAACAATAAAGTCTAGATTTATGGCGGTTTTAAGGCATCCCTTAATAAAGTCTAGATTTATGGGGTTCCAAGGCATTTTTGAATCCTTCCTCTAGTTGTTTCATTTTAATTGATTTCTCTAGCTGAGCTGAATAATGCACCAAATTCTTCTTCGTCATTAACTTTTCCTATTTAAAAAAAAGCAAGAGAATAGGTCATTACGTTAGTACACAGACCAATGGAAAAACTTGCAGAGACATTTGGGCTAGGAGCAACATGATCTTTTCACATCCACTTATATATGGGCAGAGAGACACTCAAGCGGGCAGGATTCCTTCTTTCCCAAAAAATAATAATATTTCAAATTATAATTTTGTATTCTTTAACTACTATATGAAAATGGAGGACATGGTTCGATTCATGTCATAGAGAATCCTCTACCAGTTTCTTTGGTAAATTTTTAGTCAAACATTAGTATATAATGTGGTGAAATAATGATTCAAAACAATAAAAATTTACAAGAATGTGTCATAAACCTCTAATATAGAATAATGAAAATTAGTGGTTTGTAATTTTCTATTATTTTGGGAACACTTTTGACATTAAGATGCTAATTTTCTATTAAAAATTGAACAATGGGACAGGTGAAGAACACTTTTATAACGTGGATACACCTAAACATCAATCAATTGCTTCCAATTGTCAAGTTATGATTTTCAAAATTAAACAACTTTTGTGAATATTATCAGTCTCAAACTTAATTTGATTTATATTTATTTGACACAAAGTATCTTAGAACTATAATTAAGAAGAAAAAATTCTACAATCTTGAAATTTTGATTCACGCCTAATCCTTTCAGATATTTTTGTCATAAATTGTCCCATTTATTATACAAAAAATTTCAAGGTATTAATCCATTTATTTTAAATATTACAAGTTTTAACAGAAATATTTTAAACAATAATAAAAAAATTATAAGAAGGATGATATATAATGTAATGAATCCATATCAGTCTGTGTCAAACCATATCAGACAGGTTTACCCTTGTTTTTGAATAAAATTATATATTTTTATTATGTTTTTATCCTTAGACCGTGTTTATCTATCGAGATTGAATCGATTAAGATCAGAAATTGATTAAGGCCAACATTGATCTGACCTGATTAATACTGATCGATCCAATCCGAGTTTTAGAACCATAGAACCGATTCCTCATTTTAAAACCCTGATCAGGAAACATATTGGATTTATCATTCTATTTATTCTAGAATATGTTCAAACAGTGAAGAGTGAAGAAGAAGCATAAATACTTTATTGAAGGCCAACATTTTGATGATCCATCGGAGAAGAGAAGACTCAAGTGAACTTAAAGTGCTGTGAAAAAAAAAAAAACTAGTGAATAATTAGGACCCACTGAAAACAAATGTAGTGCACCACGAAAGCAATTGTTAAACAAAAAAAGTAGAAGAGAGAGAAAGATAGTTGTTATCTGTTACAAGGGATCAAAGTTTGATAATGTTAGGGACGTTCCAGGGGAAGATGAAAGGCGATGGTGGGGAAAGGGAGGAGGATATATATAGCAGATTTATAAGGATGGAGTTTTTTTAGAATGTGGATCAGGTTCTCGTATGAGAATTGTTCTCGTACAATCTGATTTACATAGGTGGAATTCATTACAGGGTCTTCCTTGGATGGATTCTATCTGTGTGGATCAGTCCCTTATGATAATGGTTCACGTATGAGAACTTGATCTGCCTTCGGTTTCTTAATAGGATGGTTAGCTTAAAAAAGAAAAATATATGAATTTTTGGGTGAATAAGAAAGAATATTTGGAAAAAAAATCCAATTCAATCCAATGTGCTAGTGCGTCAACTATATGGCCGTATGGGGGTGCGTGCTTTGGTGTTACCTATCATCCACTAGAAGTGTTGGCATGCTAGAGAGGATTCGCTACTTTGGTGCAGGAAACATCTAGACATAGCAGGTGCAGAAATACAATACTGCCTCAGCCTTGCAAGCGTTGAAGATCCTCCCGCACCCTCCCATTGGCCAATGTGCTAGCATATACGTGTCCCAACTGGGTAGTGTTCTCTCTATAGGAAATTCTTTTTGGGATCTTGGTGGAGAGAGAGGAATCAAAGTCTATAATTTTAAGGATTGTTTCCTATTAAGATAGCTTTCTAAAATTCAACATAAAAATGGAAAGAAGAACGGAGATGTGGGGGTTAATATAGAAAGATGCATTTTGCTTCTAATTTACCAACCTAGAGAGAGAGAGAGAGATACCTGGTTACATAATAGTTGTGCCAACATAGGGGTCAATCGGAGCCACACTCCCAGGCTGTCAAGCTTTGAACAGGGAGGGGCGGGGTGGTCATTCTGCCGTCCTTGTGTCTAAACGCAAAAGTGTACAATCAGGTAACATTCTTTTCTCTTTTAATTGGATTTATATTGATATATATATATATATATATATATTGAGAGAGAGAGAGAGAGAGAGAGAGAGAGAGAGAGAGAGAGAGAGAGAGTTTAGAAGTTGTAAGGCTATTTAATTAGTTGGGTTTGTTGAGATTCTATAATTAGTTGGATTTGAACATATAATCACCACTAGCATGGTAGTACATAGGTGGGTTACGTGACAATAGTGAAGTATAGAGAGAGTGAGTTTAGGAGTTGTAAGGCTATTAAATTAGTTGGGTTTGTTGAGATTCTATAATTAGTTGGATTTGGACATATAACAATAGTGATGCATAGGTTAAGCCTAGGATGTTCGACCAAATATTAAAAAACTAGTTAGGCATAGGGAAGTCTTCTGTTTCACTATTTGTCACATGGTATTATCAATTATGTAGATGAGATCCATATTGAAGTTTAGAAAAAAATAATAATAATAATTCATTTTTTTTTCTTAATCATAGAATATCATAGAATTTTATTTTTATTTTTTTTAGTTTTTGCTAATGAGGAACCCCTCGAATTTGCCTGATTTTAGGATTCAAGACCAAAGTTAGACCTCAGTTACATGTAGCAACATCTAATCGTATAGACATAATCAACTTGCTTTGCCACATGGACGAATAATTTGGTCAATATAATTTCTTTTAATAGATTAAGAATCCTTAAACCGTATTATTTGGTGATCTATCTCAATCATTTGATCTATAATGTTTAGGTTATTTTTTATATCTTTCAATGGTCTCTATTCTGAAAATAGATTTGAGTTTTTTCAAAAAAATTTCAAAATACTATATTATGATAGAGAGAAACTAATTTTATCTCAAAAATTCCATAAAATAACATGTGACTAGATAATGATGTTGACAACATGTCTATGGATTTTTGACATTGTTAGTTTTTCTGGACTTTTGACATTGTAGTTTTTTGCTTATAAAAATAGGAAATTTTTAAAATGAATTTTAAAAAAATATATTTTTTATTTTAAAAATTAATACATCAAATGTTAATACTTATTAGTAAGAACCAGCTGAATCCTCTCTCCCTTTCTCTGGCACTTTTCTAATTGATCCCAATTATATGGTAAAAAAAATGCCTAAAAAAGTAGGGTTTTTTTAAATGAGTTTCCTGTTTTTCTATAATGAAAAATTGCACTTTTAAAAGAAAATTAATACATTAAGCATTAATATTTAATTAGTAAGACAAGAATTGGTCCCACAATTTATGTCATTTTTTTTCTCAATATTATTCAAATCTACGAAACTTGTACGTCTGTTTCAATTTTTGCCATTTTCAAATAATTCACCATATATTTGACCACGTCCTATTTGAATTTGAGATGTTTTAAGAATAGTACAATTGACGATTTTTTTTACTATTTTTGTTTTAACTAACTACAATTTGGACCCTCGACATGGAAAAAGAGATTTTATTTGCAGAAATGCCTTTTTCCATTTTTTTTTATGTGACTAACGAGGAATCCCTTGAACTTACTTGATTTTACGGTTCAGGTCTAAGGGTAAACCCCAATTATATGTAGTTACACCTACCCCGTGATAGAAATATTCTTCTCGCCCCCTTCTTTTATTTAAGGGTAATTTACAGTGCCACCCCCTAGAGACTGCCACAATTAGAGAGACACATCTTGTACAATACCAAATTACGATCGCACCCCCTGCCGTCAGAGTCATTGTTATGGAATATACCTCAAATGCTAATATTAGCTTCTATATTTTTTTTATAAATACCAAAATACCCTTATAAAGAGTGAAGTACCTAATATACCCTCACTTAGCCTCATAACCCTAAATAAAAAATCCCCGTAACACCTTCTGTATCTTCAGAGCTGGATCTAATCTACATTTCTCTAAACTGACAAAGTGAACGGGGATGGTGACGACCTTCAGGGAATTTGTTTGACAATGATAAATGGGAACCTCTCTTGCTAAGGAAGGGTAACGAGGATGAGATGAGCTCCACAAATACGGACTGTCCATTGTGATATCTTAAGTAGATCTCCGACAAGAGATAGGTGGCTTTCTGGATTAGGATAGTTTTTGATTATGATTTCTTCTTCCGATCCTTCTTGGTGAGCATTTCTGAAGAAGACCACATAGATATTTATTTCAACTCTCAAATGGTTCAAAAAAATTCCAGACATTTCATGAGGCGGGAGGAAAGATTGACCGACACAACGAGGTTGGAGGCTCTAGTATAAATCCCGAGACTGAGTGTGATTAACTTCGTTAGTTGATTGCTTTGTTGTTTCGTGCAAAAAAAAAAGGAGAGATTTGGGTAAAATATGAATGATCATGTGATTTAGTCAAAATGGTGCAACCGTCATTTCAACTCTTTATTTAACAGTAACTGACGACAATGGGTGTAAGTGTAATTTGGTATTATGCAGGGGTGTCTGTCTAATTGTGACATTCTCTAAGGAATTGTTAATGTAAATTATCCTTTATTTCAAGGAAAGAGATTTTTATTTATTTATTTATTTATTTTTATAATAGAAAGGAAGAGATAAAGTTGACAAGGAGATCATAGGGATCACGTTTGGAGAATTTCATAGATAGACACAAAAGTGACATATGTTATGGACAATATGTCCACAAATTTAAACACCCTAAAATATCACATGATAAATATATGTAAAAACAAGGTTGATTACAGCATGAAAATGGGAGTTTCCCTTATTTGATGGCGTCACGTTTTCTTATAATGAATGTGTTTATAAAATCTATTTGATCAAAAGAAATACATTAATTGTAAAAGAGTTTCACATGAAAAGCCAACAAACCTAAGGCATGAAGTGCCACGATAAGAACTCAAAAACTTTCTATTCCAAAGCTTTGCCCTAAAAAAAAACTCCATTAAGTTTTCAAGAAAACGAATCACAAACTAAGATGGTGCATGTAAAGGAAATTATTTGGTCTCTCCCTCACACATCATGCACTTTTACTTGCAAGATTTCTTGTATCCTTCAAGTTATTGAATCCACACAAAATAATCCACGTGTTGTGGCATTGTTTTCCCCAACATGATTTTACATAAAAAATTTCAAAATCTTGTCAATCTCTATCATGCACTATACACTCTTCCCATTTCAGCCTATGGTATTGATGCGTTTTAAAATTATGAGATTCATGTGTCAAAACAAATAATATCGTGTCATAGGTAAGACCGATCACATGGTAATTCATTGGTATCAGAATCAAGATGTAGAATCACAGAAAATCTCACATTACTTGAATGGAACCAATAACGTGGCACTTCAGATATAACGTTAATTCATTCGTATACATATTTTTTTTGGTATGAATGAGATTGAAGCTTCCAACTGGAAACCATTAAAGATTGTCTCTTCATCACCCTACATTAATACATGGCGGATGGTGCTTCAGATATTGAATCACAAAAAATCTCACATCACCTAGGTGGGATCGATCATGTGGCACTTCTGATATAATGCTAATTCATTTTTTCTTACACGAATGAGATTGAGCCTTCCAACTAGAGGTCATTTAAGATTGTCTTTTCATCACCTTACATTAACACGTCCCATTAATGGACAACATATGATATTTTGTCACTAAAATAGAGAACAACCCTTCTTTACACCCACTAATAATGTGACAAACAAAACGTGATTATGTGGGGTACTTGGAGTCTAACTCAACTTACCTCATCCGCAACAAGTTGATGTGTTATATAAAACAGAAACTAATTCAATACGAACAATTCCAAATTCCTTCTCTAATAAGAGGATGAGATCAAAAGTGGAGGTGGTGGAGCTTAACCCCTAAGCCCATAACAAATTGTGGCTGAAAAAAAAGTAGGATCCTAGGCCAGCCCAATAGATCATTTAGAACCAAGACGAAAAGATCCAAGATTATCATCAATTAAAGTACACTTAAACCGCGTTTGATTTTGTTTCTAGAAACTGGTTTTCTATTTTTCTGTGCTCAAAAATGAAAAAACATTCCAAAAACTGTTTGATTTTTCTATTTTGATTTACTTATTTTTGAAAACAGAAATAGAAATTTATGCCTATTTCTGTGTCTAAAAATAGGAATAGAGAAACAAGTTAAACTTGTTTTTCTATTTTTAGAAACAAATGGAAGCAATAAAAATTGTGAAAAACCTGATACTTCACTCGACCTATCAAAACCTCCAACCCATTGTTGAAACTTCTCGCCATCCAAATGTGACGATTCCAACCTGGTTGTGCGAAGCTCACAGTTTCGGATTGCCTTCATCCTTCTGAAGCTCATCTCCATGAAGCATACATGCAACTCCAACGTCATGCTTTCGCTCGTGAGTTATACTCCCTACAACGTCGTGTCTTCACTCATGTTTTGGACTCGATTACACTGTTGAAAGTGTTTCGGAAAACAGAAAAATCAAACACTTTTTTACATTTCTAAAAATTGTTTCTTAGCACAGAAATAGAAAAAACCGTTTCTGTTGTTTCTAGACATAGAAACAGGAGGAAAAAAAAATCAAACGGCCCTTAGATGAACCATTGAGAGCTAAGGGTCTGTTTCGCAATGTTTCTATTTGAAAAAAAAAAAAAATATATATATATATATATATATATTTCTGCAACTTAATAATGTGTTTGGTCAAAGAATTTTTATTTTTTTTCTTTTTCATACCCCTACTCTACAATTTTCCAACTACCAACCTTGCACTTGATAGTGCATTCACTGTACTGTGTGTTTTTCAGGGGTTAGGTATAGAAGGATGTGAGTCGACATCAGTGTCTTTTCCGTGTGTGAGGAAACGGATGTAGATGAGAAAGGGTGTATAGCAGGCGGTAGGGGCTAAGGGGTAAGGGGTAAGGGCCAAGTGGTAGGGGCTTTTGGGTGTGGGGTGTGGGGTGTGTGGTGGGGTTTAGGAAGCTGAAGAAATGCTGGTGGGGTCTACCGTGGAGATATTGGTGGGCGTGTGCTAGCAGGGGCGATGCCAAGGGTGCTTTGAAAGGGTTGGAGTTCGCAGGTTTGACTATAGTAGAGAGAAATCCTTTGGGCTCTCTTAGACATATATTTCCATGGAGTATCTCTGCTGTATGAATAGAGGATTTCCTAGACAATTTAGAAGGTAACATAAATGTTCTCTCTCTCTCTCTCTCTCTCTCTTGCCCCTTGGTTTACTATTTTGAAAGTTCTTTGAGTTCTATTTCTCTTACCGCTTGAGCACAACCTAAGTGTGTCTTAATGTGACCCAATAAATAAATGCATGCAACAATTACCAGAAGACCTAAGAGATTGTTTCATCTTGGAGGTTGATTCACAAGAACCCGGATTGCATGAAGAAACCAAGATCTATAAGAGGATGATTGGTGGCACGACTCAGCCCCACATTCTCATTTATTTGGTATTACTTCCAACAATAATAAATTTATAGCCATTTTATTTTGTTGTTATAAACAACTTACATATATTCACAAGGTTTGTTGGAGGGTCAACCCAAAACCGCAAGGTATTACCTGGAGAGAGCTCCACAAGTATATAAAGGCACCAAGGACCTGAACAACAATTTAGAACTATAATATCTATTTAAAACCTTAAGGTATTTGGTGGAGAAGACTCATCAAGTACATGAAGGTATATATATATATATATATATGGCATATAACAGGATCGATCTACAACAAAATCCAAGGAAATAGGGTTCTCCTGGTTCTATATGGTGAGAAGAACGAGATCGGTGCAATACCGTACTCCGATCCAGGCAAGAAGGCGATCACTAGGATAGGTGCGATACCGTACCTAGGACTAAATTGTGCAAAATTAAAATTAAACAAATAAAATAAGCAAGACCAAAAACTCAAAAATGAAAAATAAAATAAAAGCTACTTAACCGGATCTATGTTTCACAGTCGAGAGACGCTACTGTAGGCTTCTCTGTGAAGATAGAACAAGAAGCAAGCTGTAGATGCAGATGCAAACGCAAGAAATAATGATGCAAAATAATAATTTGAAAAATAAAATACACTTTGCTTATAATTTGGAAATCTTTGATTAGGCTTAGGTTGGAGGATTTGAGAAGAAGAAGGGTATTTGAATCTTTGATGGAGCTTTGAGGTTTGTTGAAGCTAACCTTTAAGGGCGATCAGACTTGGAAGGGATGATCGGACCTTGTAGTTATTATTGAAGACCGACGGAGTGCTTGTTGAAGACCGACGAAGCTTCGACTTTGAAGAACTTGAGAGGGGCGATTCCTTTGGATGGAGGCTTCTCACTCTCTAAGTCTGATTTTGGGAGAAAATTACCAAATGGTTTGTGAGGAGGGGGAGTGTCCCTTTTATAGAGAAAGATGACACATTTACATTTCATTTGGGTTTGCGGTGCATTTGAATTTCATTTGACACTATTCTAAATTACATTTGAAACAGTACCGAATTACATTTCATTTAGTATTGTGTACTTGAATTTAGAGCACTATTTGAAGGCATTGTTGGCGTCGAAAATTGGGATTGATTTCGACCTTTGATTTGAAATCTTCTATCTTGGCCGTTGATTTGGAGTCTTTAACCTCTGTCGTTGATTTAGAATCTTCAATGATCATACCACGGCATTCTATGTGTCTGGGACACTATTTTTCGCATTGGTTTGATCAAGGGGTTTGTACCATATTTGACTGAGCCTGGTATTGGCCTGACTATCCTTTAACCTGGGACAATAGCAATACCACCTTTCTTCTATGAGGTTGTCTGTGGCTATTGATTAGGTGAGTTATCGACATCACTGATTGGCTAGTTTAGAACCGTCCTAGCAGACGTTGTAAACCAAATCAGTGATTGGTCATTGATTTTGATTTCGAGGCGGCCCGATGAGATTTACGAGAGGTCACCGTTTTGAATTTGCTTGAGGATGATGCCTTGCTGGAGAGAACATCTGGCTCATCATCAGAGGGGTCTTGGGCCATTTTTTGAGTGTGGCAATGGACTACCATAGAACTTTTGATAGAGCTAAAGCTATAAGCTCCGTCACTTGATTCTTCTTCTGAGTTAGAGCCGAGTTTGGCGAGACTAGCCAGAAGGGCTTCCTTTTCACTTTTGATGCTTGATTTTGAGGAGGCCGAAAGGATCGGGATTGGTTTAAGGCCCGTGAGGCTTTGGATGATGGTCGATTTTTCACATTTTGAGACATCACAATTGTCCCACCATTTGACGTAGTAAACACGTGAGAGGACAGGGGCTATCTAGTCCTGGGTTTGGAAGTCATTGATCTCATAGTCCAAAAAAATATCCATGCCAGGCGACAGTGGAGGAAGAACCAGAGGAGATCTGACTGATGTGGTTGCTGTTGGGTATGTTTACAGAATACATGGAAGGATTCTTGTATTTGTTGTGCGAGGATATTGATCATAGGGCCATATTGATCCCACCAACGAGGAAACCAGAGAGGTATTTGATTGTTGAATTTATAATCAAAACAAAAAAACCAGGAATGCCTGTTGTTCCTATTTTGAAATAGAAATGCTTTGTACCATGCCTCCTGGTAATCATAGTAATGATACCCAGAAGGGGTATAGGTATTTGAAAATTTTTTGCAAGTGATGGGATGGTTGTTCCACTCTTTGAGGCTAAGGATTTTGCATATAGTCACAGTTGTGTGTGTGTCCAAGGATGGATCACTTTTGTCAAAATTGAGTTTCAACATGACAAAGTCAATGTCAACAAGAATGTATTCATAAAATTCTTGTGTTTTTGCTGTCGTAGGGGAATAATAGTGACATCTTTGAAAAAAGAATTGTTTGGCCATGTTTGATGAAGAGTCCATGTAATTTTAAGAACTTCTTCAATAGTGAAGAGATCTTCTTTGAGGGATTTTTTATGGTATTGGCTCTTGATTTTGGATCCTTGAGCTGTTTGGAGAGGTTTGACCTGGGTTGTTTAAAGGCTAGAGCTGGCTCTGTTTGTGGTTTGAAGGGGGCCGACAGCCGAGGAAATGACTACGGCGTGGGAATATGGCCGATTTGTTGAAGCCAACTGGGATTGGCTTCGGGTGATAATTTGATTTGAGGGAACGACAATAGTACCGTAACTGGATTTAGATCGAACTAGGGAATTTGGAGAAATGAATTCTTTTGGGGCAACCATTTTGATAAGGTTTATTTAAGGAATCTAGCCTTGTAGGAATTCACGAGTAAGGAAGTCAAAGATAGAATTAGATTCTCCTTTAATATATTCAATTTGAAATACAAAAATTGAGAGTAAAACTTGCCATCGGGCAAAAATTTGTTTTAAAGCTAAGTTTGACACATCATTTTGTAAAAAAAAATTAGCAGCGCTGCAATGAACACGAACTAAAAATAGTTTATTTAATAATGCATTTTAAAATTTTTGTATGCAAAGAACTATGAAAATGACTTTTTTTTTGATAGTGCTATAGTTCTTTTGTGTAGAGTTCCAGATACCAGAGGTAAACTAGGCAAGTTGTTCTTTTTTGGAATTTGAAAGTTTTTGTTTGAGAATTCCACCATATCCAACATCAGAGGCGTCAGTTTCAACAATTTTTTGAGCCTCAGGATTAGGGATAAAAAGGTAGGGAATCTCTTTAACCAATTTTCTGATTGCTTGAACGGCATTGGTTTGAGCAGAAGACCACGGTGCCGAATTCTTTTTGAGCCTGAGATATAATGGCTCAGTGATTTTACTAATTTGGGGAAGGAAGTCTCAGACATAATTAAACTTCCTATAAACCTTTGTAACTGGGTTTTGTCTAATATTTGAATGAAAATTTTATTACTAAAGGATATAGCCTGATCGATAGGGGTTAAGGTACCCTTTTCGATAAAATATCCGAGAAAGCAGATCTTGATGAGAAAAAATTTCATTTTTCTTTCTGAAAGGACGTGGCCGTTTAATTTTATAATTTGGTAAGAGGTTCGCAAGTGTTTGAAATACTGCTCAATTGAATCTGAAAAAACTCAAACATCATCAATATAGACAATTGTAAATTGTCCATATGAATTAAAGATATCATTCATAATTTTTTGGAATTCACTGGGAGCATTTTTTAGGCCGAATGGCATGATATTCCATTCATAGAGGCTAAAGAGGGTTGTAAAGGCAGTTTTATAACGATCTTTTTCATGAAACTGGATCTGTTAGAACTCATATTTCATATCAAATTTTGAGAATATTTTAGCTTGGTATATTCTTTGCAAAAGATCCTTTTAGTTGGGAATTAGATAACGAACCCATTGAAGGGCATCGTTAAGGGGTTTGTAGTTAACAACTAACCTTGGAGTACCTCTTTCGATTTCAGAAGCTTTGTTAACATAGAAGGCCGAACAGCTCCAAGGGGAGGTGCTAGGCCGAATAAGCTTTTTGGTTAAGAGATCGTTGATTTTTTATTTGCAAGTTTCAAGAAGCGTTTGATTCATTTGAGCAGGCCGTGCTTTGGTCGGGATTTGGAGTTCAAAAAATTCTTTGACGTGGGGAAGGGAAACCATGTGTTTCTTCCAATGCCAGAAGGCATCGGGGACCTCAGAGCAAAGATTATACTCAAATTTGGAACGGAGTTAGTTTATTTGGTGAATAGTTTTTGGATAGTTGATCTGCTCCGTAATTCTTTAATGAATGAGCTCAGTTTTGAGAAAATTTAATTGTTTAGTTTTATTAGAACTTTAGTTAATAGAAAGTTGAGTTTGTATGAAAGGAAAAATAACCTTTTGGCCTTGAAACTTGGTAGTTATACTATCTTGGGTAATTTTGTAAGGTTTAAGAGTTTCAAGGAACAGTTGATCGAGGATGATAGTTTGATCAAGGTCTTTGACTAGAAGAAAGATTTGGGGGAGGCAAAGACCCTTTTTGCAGACATGGGTGTTGGATAATTTGTACTAGACATTCAACCCAGATCCATTTGCGGTAGCAAGCCGCTGGGTAGTACGTTCATAGTACTGGGTTGGAATGACGCCTTCATTGATACAATTGAGCTGCGCTCCTGAGTCAACAAGGGCAATGGTTGAGAGTTTGGAAGAGGTATTAACCACAAGGGTTATGTGGATGTACCAATTTTGGGCAGAGATGCTAAGGACAAACACTGAAGGAGGGGTGTCATTAGCAAAAGGAATTTCAAAAGGTTCATTTGGAATTGGTTCTTTGGTTGTAGGGTTTTACGGAGGTGTTTGCCTAGATAGGAGGGATAATTGTTGTTTGATAGTTTTGATTTCATACTGCAGAGTAGCAGTAGTGGTCTCAAGGGTTTTGTTTCGAATGGAATGGTCAGGGGCTGAGATTTGTGTCTTATCAAATCTGTGAAGTATATTTTGTAAATTATAAGGTTGGACAGTGGTTTGATTTTTAATATTTTGCTTGAGGTGTTCAAGGCACACATTTTTGTGTTCGGGATCTGTCAAATTATCAATGTATTCAAAAATATTTGATTAGAGGATACTCGTAACATGCGAATCGATTTGGGAGCACAATCTTCACAACTTAAACCAATAATGCAAGAATCACAAGCACATGCTTGAAATTTATCATTATCAGTTGAGCTGGAGATAGGATACTCGGAAGCTTTAACTTGGTTTAATTTGTAATCTTCTTCATCAGAAGAAGAAGATGTTTCTTGAAGAAGAGCAAGGATTTGAGTTTTGTTTTCTTCAGAAATTTATAATGAATTAATCTGTTTAAACACACGACAATATTTGGCGATATGGCCAAGCTTGCTACATCGAAAACTTCTTTGGGGATTTTGGTCTGGTTTAGAATTTCTTTGATTTTTAGGTGCCTTGAAAGGCTTCTTGTATTTGTTATTCTTTGGTTTTGAAGAAGGTTTTTGGTAAAACTCTGAAGTTGTGAAAGGTTTGCGGGGAACATAATTCTTTTATTTGTAAAAATCTTTATAATATTTACGAGAAGATCTGTGTTTATGTTTATGTTTTGTTGATGGCCTAAGAGGAGCAAAGCCAAATTACTTACAAACACATCCTAATTCTTTTTCATAGAATTTGTTTTTCTTGTTAATCTGTTTCTTTAACCTGATATCAGTGCGCAGGGCTAAGCCTTCTTCGTGAATCAAGTTAATAATTTGACCGTAAGTCATTTGGTCATAGGGAATAATCCCATCATTTTCTTTACGAAGACGTTGTTTGATTTTTTAAAAAAAATAAAGTTGGAAGCCCTGTAAGAAATTTTTCTTTCCAACAGGGAAGATTTGCGTTAGGTCTAGTTGAAACTTAGGTCAGGAAGGTATCTTTGTACCATTTGAAGTCATGTAATTTTTTACACCTAAGGTTTGATAATTGTTCGACTGTTTTGTCTTTGAGACGAGAAGGGTTACCTAAAAAATAATTTACAATGCTGAAAATAAGAGTATTAACAACATCTTCTATAGGTTGTCCTTCGGCATCAAGAAGGGGAGGACCATCAGGGGTAGTTTGGACGGCCATTAATATTTCAGTTTTTTGATCGTCAGTCAGGACATAATCCCACCAACCTTTGAGTTGGCCGATAAATCCAGAAATAAGCAAGGTTGCAATAGCACTATCGGTCATATTTTTAATACAATGTGCGTTAGTAACTATGGTCATTTCTTGTAATTTATTCATGAGATTATGTTCGGACAAGCCATCTATGTTCCATTCACGCTTTGGTAAGAAGCTTGAGGGGTAGTTCCTCTTGCTTCAATTTGAAGGTCAGGGAATAGATTATGTTGGGTTGAGTTTTGACCAATTTGGTTAACTTGGGGGATCTCCAAGTCAAAGCTGGAAGAGTAACTTGAAGAATATTTTGAAAGAGCGTCTATCTGACGAATAACAGACTCAGCAGTTGATTGATTTTGTATTGGTGTGTCGGGAGCTTCTAGATTTGCGAGATAATAATTGATTTGATTAAGTAAAAATGATTTGTTAAGTTCCCCTTGTTGTGTTTGTGGAATGTTGTATGGTTTGAAAAGGGGAGTTGAAGGTGGAACATTAGTTGGTGTTATAGAAAACACAGGTTTTTGTTGGACAATGGACTCAACTCTTGAGAGTTGATCACCTATAGTTTGAAGACTTAAATTTGTAAAGTTTAGTTGTTCAATTTGTTTTCTATTTGGATTATCTTGTTTTGCTACTTTGAATAGAAAAACAGTTAATTCTGTGTTTTTTAAGGTATATTTGATACTTTCCACCGGGGGTTGGATAGCAGTAGTAGTTGAACTGGTGCTAAGGGTTCAAGTTTTATGGGTAGCAGTTTATGTACACACTTGATTATGCTATGGGTAATCTAAGTTATTGTCTTGGGCATAAATACCAAAGTATGTAAAAATAAAAAATATTTGTTTTAAGATTTGTCATAAAATTATACCAATTTGTTCTAATTTGATCTTGTTGTTCAAGATTAAAAGTTTTAAAGAACCAATCACGTTTTGATTTATTTTTTTATGATTTAAAATCGATTCGAAGTAGGGGTTTGTCAATTTGATATTCTTCATTGGCTTGAAACATATAGACTCCTGAATCACGTTGAGGTGGAATCACCTTAGATTGAGTCGAAGATTGAAGATGATTTTGATCAGAAGGAGTTGAATCTGAAACAGAAGACGAAGTCTCATAAGTTCCATGGATAATATTTTAACCGAAATTTAATTCAGAAAATTTTGAAATTGGAAGAGAAGTTTTAGGGGGAAAACTCAAAGGACAAAAATTTGAAAAACGAGATCCTATCACGTTTAGGTGGAATGAAACGTCACCACATACGTAAAAAGATAACTCAATTAAGAAAAAAAAAAAAGGATCCTATGTAACTACTAACTCCTCCATCACGTGTCAGTGGAATGAGACATCGCCACATCGGGAAAAGATAACTCAATGAAAAGAACCACGGACCTTATACAACTGCCAATACCTCCATCGTGTCATCTGTAGATGGAAAGAGACATCACCATATGCATGAAAAGAACCAAGGAACCATTGGTTTTGACATAACCCAAAACCTTAAGATATGAGGTGTAGAGAGCTCCTTCAGGTATATAGAGACATTGTAGGGACTTGAACAATGCAATGTATGAGTGTAACTAACTCTATGACCCCAACATATTTATTAATTTTTTTTTTTTTTTATTTGTTGTCAATAATCATCTTTTAGAATTTTACAAGGCATAAATACATAGTGGTTAACAAAAATGATCTATTATACAAAAACACTAGCTTAGCCTAATGGTGCCAGCTTTAGCTTGAAGAGTCGGCACCTATGGGAGAAGGTTGTGTGATCAAACTCTATCATATTCGGGGTGTGTGGATGAATGTCCTTGGTCATACTAGCACCCAGTAAGCTAGTCATTGATCAACGACACTCAATAGGATAGAATAGCCAAAAACAAACAAAACAAAAAATTATATAATGCATTAAACCTTTCACGTCTCACATTGGGGATTGGAAGAGACGGAAGAGTCTCTTGATTTACCCTTCTAATCTTTAGTTCAGATTAAATTTTCAAAAGTTGTGTCCATTCAGCCATTTCACTATATGTAGCATCACACGGCACAAACTAAGCCACATTTTAACAGAAACAACATTCTAATACATTATTCAAAATCCTTACCTTTGATCTTTAAAGCCTAAACCTCTAAATAAAAACAAAATGAGGTTCTTTCCCTCTAGAGTCTAGGCAAGACATGAATGGCTAGACAAATTGGAATAGCTGATCTCTTTACTCCATTCCCTTTGAAGTGTTCCGTGAAAGAATAGAATTAAGTATAGACAATTGCACTCTCTTTTTAAACGCTTAACAAACTAATAAGATCATTCTCAGCACAAAAATAAATATTTTTGAATGGCTTTTATTTATTATTTAGAATAATTTATTAAATGGCATGTGCTGATATTTCATTACTAATTTGTTTTCCAATAAACAACTTAAATAGTATAAAAATTTTAAAATATATTTATAAATGACAACCTATTAACCATTTTTTATGCTGTAATTGTAATACCTCAATTCACCCCCTACCAAAAAAAAAAAAAAAGTTATCATGTTGTAATTAACACTTTGTTTGTTTAATGGAAAATACTTTATGCCACGACAGCATTTGAACCTTCATCTTCATCCCAAGGCCATGTTCTTGAAGATGTGATAGACATGGACAATGCGATTTTTATAATGAATCTAGTGACATTTTTGTAATTTTTTAACATTATCCTCACTTTTGAGGCACTTTAATTATTCTTTCAAGTTTCATTTAATTATTCTTTTAAGAATGAAACTGAAGTAATAAAGGCCTCTATGAATACTAAAAGTATTTTTGGCTAAGTTTTCCCTTTTTAATTTTGAGTTAAAAACACAAATTGAGACGATATACGATCATTAGAGCTATGTTTGGCAGTCAAGAAAAGAAAAGAAAATAAAAAATGTACAAAATAGTCTAAAGCTATGTTTGTGAGGCAAGAAAAGAAAAAAAAATTATATATATAGATAGATAGATAGATAGATAGATAGATGGATAGATATTTGAAAAAACGGAGAGAAAAGCAAAGACATAAATTAATTGATTTAATCATTACTTTTATCTTACGAAATCAAAAGCTACTAGCTAGACTGTGTGGTGCCAGCACCCAAACGTAGAAAGGATGAAACGACTCCGTAAAATGAAAAATCTCATCTCTATTGAATGTCCATGCACATGCTCTCATTGGTTTCTATGTTGGTACAAGCTGGGCCATGCAACTGGTCAAGGATTCCCCTCCCTTTTGTCATACAATTGTTTTTCTTTTCTTTTCTTTTCATCTGTCAAGTGTAGCCTATGGATGTACAACTAGGTTACCTAAGAAGTAGGCTAACACCTCCTTGTGTCGATCTCTCTTCTCCCCTTTTAATAAATGACATGAAATGAGAGATAGACACATGAAAGCACTAAACGCAAGATGGGCTCCCAGACAAATACTCAATCCTCAAGTAAGATGACTAATATAAAACTCTTTCTACAGTATCATTTTAGAAAGCTTGTAATAGAAAGAATAACAAGCTGGCCGTGACATAATAAGTGGTCCAATTTTCTTAAACACTAATAGTATGCCATCTTACAAAAATGAGGCACACCTATCATGGGGGGAGGAGTGCAAGAGTGGGGTGGAAGGGGTGCATGCCAAGCACCAAATGTAGATGAGGGGGCTTGATCAAATGGCCAAAGCCCCTAGCATGCTTGGAGAAGACATGAACAATGAGACACCAAGCCTATTATTTTTAGTGACCCCATCCATGTATGTATTCCATAATTTGATAAAATAAAAGCTCTCTGCTCCATTAAAAAGGAAAGTAAACCCATGTGTTTTATAAAGAGATAAATTAGTTTGATTTAATATTAATGGAGATTTATATTTTGCATGAGAGGGACGAAGAGAGAGGTGTACTTTGTGGAGAAAGAAGCTTTGGTCATGATAGCCATTTCGGAGGGCTTAAATCAAGCTTTTGAAACATGGGACTCACAAGGTTTTGCTGCATGTGTTTTGCTGATGCTAAGGTGGTGGGGATGTGTTAAATTCTAGAGAATATTTCTCAGTAATTTTATTTCTGATTGATGGGATCTGGTTTCAATTTTTTATATGCTGGTCTCTCTCTCTCTCCTGGAAAAATAATGGGAGAAGAGGAGATGAAGATACGACGAGAGAAAGTGTCTGCCGAAATCGAGAGAGAGAGAGAGAGAGCAATGACTTATACAGAAAAATGTACTCTCTCTTCCTATTGCTGCTTATCTATGAAATAGTGAACCAAAATCTTTATATCAGTGGATAAATCAAGTGGTGGAATCCTTTTGGGTATTCTATTAAATAATCCCTACCTTTATCTCTAAAATAAAATAAAGATAGCAAATGTAAGATACAACAAATAAGCCCCAAAGTAATAGTTGTTCTATATAATAGGTCTTAGGGTGTGAAATTAATTATTATCACCATCTTAGGTCCATTTGGTATCATTTTTCTTTTTTTCTTTTTACTTATTTAACAAAAATCATTAATGAAAACCATTTTTATCAAAACATAAAAATGGTTTGGTAATCACTTGATAAAAATGGTTTTTTGTGAGAAATAGTTTGGTATCCCTATATTCAAAATGGTTTTTTGAAGAAATGGGTTAAGAGATATTCTCTTTACCCATCTTTCTTATAATTCTTTCTCTACTTTGGAATGAAGAAGAGGGGGCAAGGGATTTGGATTTCTAATTACAAAGCAAATAACTACTTTACCCCTCCATATTTTTTTTTGGTAATGAAAAAAGGATGCTCCGTGGTAGTGATCACAGCCCCCAGAACAAGCCCCCGTACGACAAGCAGTGCTTCTGTAGGACCAATGGGCGATAGTGGGCATACCAAGACTCGAACCCACAACCAGCCGACTCGAGCAGTGATGGGTTGAGGGCATTTTCATCACTATGCTACCAACCCCATTGGTTTACCCCTCCATATTGGGAGTCTAAGCACGTGCTAATTAAAGTTCA
This sequence comes from Macadamia integrifolia, assembly GCF_013358625.1. Lineage (NCBI taxonomy): Eukaryota > Viridiplantae > Streptophyta > Magnoliopsida > Proteales > Proteaceae > Macadamia > Macadamia integrifolia. Next base: position 173,194 of record NW_024870640.1, read on the forward strand.
GCACAAAAATAACCAAAAATCAATTTTGGCCCAAACACATAAATGACTCTTGATCTCTTTCTAGCTTTTGTGTTTTATCAATTTTTTTTTAAATAGAAACAAGCTCCATAAATGATACCAAATGCAACAACCAAGACCGTTTTTATGGACAAAAATCAAAAAGAAAAATGATACCAAAGAGGGCTTAGAATCTTGAATAATTATTGGACAAAAAAAATTTGAAAATTTATTTTAAAATGTAATTACTAATAAGTAAGAATATGATTGAGTCCTTTTTCATACGTTAGTGCCTACTTATGTCTCTATCTCTCCTCCTATAATAGGAGACATATATGTCATTTACAAAAGATAATGAGAGAGAGATACATAGGGAGATGTTAGCATACACTATGCACCCTAGCAATGTTCTTTCTCCCATAATAATATTTTAAATTCTGTTGCAAACTATTTACAAATCATGCCACCGAGTTTAAATTCTTTATCCAATCACAATTCTCTCATGATAATTCACTCTATACATGAACTGGATTTCTTATTAAGCATTTATTATGGGAAAATTACATGATTACCCACTTCTGGGTTTCTCTTTACAAAATTACCCATCAAAAGTTTTAGTTAACAAAAATACCCAAAATTAAGTTTCCCTTTACAAAATTACCCATTTTAAGTTTAAGTTAACAAAAATACCCAAAATTGAGTTTGGGTTTACAAAACTACTCACTCAAAGTTTTAGTAATAAAAAAATACATAATTATGTGTGAAAGATGAAGAATCACTATTTTGGGTAGTTTTGTAAACCCAAACCTGATTTTTTGTACTTTTGTTAACTGAAACTTTGGGTGGGTAGTTTTGTAAACCCAAACCTAATTTTGAGTATTTTTGTTGACCAAAACTTTTTGTGGGTAATTTTGTAAAGGAAAATCCAAAAGTGGATAATCATGTAATTTTTCCTTTATTCTATTCATAAACAAAATTGGATTCCTTATTAAGCATTTATTCTATTCATAAACAAAACTGGATTCCTTATTATGCATTAATTATTCTATTCACAAATAAACATTATAACCAAGCGTTTCAATATATAGTAGACACCAAAACACACAATATGTGACCACAACAATAAGAACCTCTCAGTTTTGGGGATCAAAACATAACACTACAGAAAATCTTGTTTCTCACACACATGACAATAATCCATACAAGATTCCCAAGTACGGGTCGTTATTGATAAACACAAAAATTTGAATACTTACAGTTGTATTTTAGAATCACATTACTAAAATACACAATGAAATAATCATATGAGCTGAATTACAATTTTGTCCTTAATTACGAATAACTTGAGTTCTAATATTAAGATAATCAATCAATCAAATTGAATTCATATTTATTTAAACTATTTAAATTGAGTTTGATGGACACATAAATCTATCAGATTGTTCTAAGTGTTTATATATATATATATATATATTGTATAATAGTATATAATTCCAAGCCTAAATACCATGGGAGAAAGTTGTTTCCCTTTAAAGAGACGATTTATAACTAATGGAATTCGTTTTGTTGGTTGGGGTTGGGGTTGGGGTTGGGGTTGGGGTTGGCTTGGATTGGTGCTAGATACTTACAATCATGGTTGTTGACTGTATGCAATGTGTTTGTGTGATACCCTACTTTTAAAACCTGGTTTACTTACACGGTTGATCCGGTTTAACCATGCAGGATCCGAACCAGAGAGGGTTAAGGCGGGTTCCCTATAGACCATGATGACAAGGGTGACTTTGAACACAGGTTGGCCAGACAAGTCCGAGTCAATGCCATAGGAGACGGGTGTACCCAAGCTATGTACATGCACGTATCATAAGGCCATGTACAGGTAATGCTGGTATGTAGCCGTATCCTAAAGTGTATACATATTATATATCTTGTGTCGAGAGTAAGATACATGCCGAGAGTCGAATTCCATCGAAATCTCAATTGTTTGGCTAAGTTTTAACCAACAGGTAGGCGGTCACAGGCAGGTGAACCCTCCCACTAGTGTGATTCACCCATGTGGTTACTAAATATTCTCTAGTATAAATAGTACTTATTGTGTTTTTCCTTTTTCTCATTTAATACATTAAAGAGTAGGTGAGAAAAGTAAAGAAGAGAGAAAATAAAGGAAGAAAAAGAGAACGAAGAAGAAGAAATGAAAAGAAAAGGAGGAAGAAATGATTTTAAACAACGCCGAGGTTTGGTCTTCTCATTCCAGCACCGAAAAAGTGATCTTCAACACGAGACCTACGATTTGAGGTGAGCGAAGACTATACTTCTTAAACTTTCGTAAAACCCCAAGTGAAACCCTTGATTTGGGTAGAGTTCTTTGAGATTTTGTTAATCCCACTTCAGATGATGAATCTAAGGTTTAATAGATGGTCTATGTGTTGATTTTGAAGGTTTAAAGAAGTGTTTACAAGATTTAAGAAGCATCGGTGATTTCTTGAGTTAAGAGGTGATTTTGGGGTTTTGGAAGAGTTCTTGAGCAAAGAAGGTAAGATTGCTTTTCAATCCTTAAATCTAATTTAGATCTAGGTTAGAATCATCTTATAAAACCTTAGATGTGTGGAAAATGTGATTGGAACAGCCTCATTTGGTTTTCCCAAGGTTGAGGAACGTGTCAAAGGAAAAAATCAATTTTTGCCCCTATAGGTGGGCGAAGACCGGTGGGCAAACCCGCCCGCCTGTTAGACCGACGGCGAAGACAGGTGGGCTGTCTGGCCCACCTGTTGGCCCACCAGTCAGATTTTTTAGCCCGAATGGGTCTAAAACGGGTGGATAACCTTCTTTTATGATTTTAAACATGATTTAAACATCAAACCTTGTTATTTTTTACCCCAAGGTGGTGAAATGCTAACATCATTCGCTTATGATAGGTTTTACTAGAATTTATATTTCTCACGTCGGATCTCACCTGTACCGAACGTGAGTTTTTGTACCCAATAAGTAAGTGGGGAAAATACATTTGACTTTATTTGAAGCTTGTTTTTGCATCATTAAATTGTATCTAGACTAGTCATGTCATCATGCAAATTATGTGTTGATTAGTCATCCGTATATGCCATTTGCATGTATTGCTTGTGCATTCTAAACAAATGATTTATGATATGTGTGTTATGCTTTACATTCTCAATGTTAAATGATTGATGTGTTTATGTGATGAATGGTTGGATTATTGTGCATGATGCATTATTAGACTAGATGTCGTAGTTGGTTTGAAAACGAGTGCATTGGTGGCCCGTGGTATGGGACGCAGTAGCACTATGCAATCGTACTTTATCATATAGGAGCATGCGATTTAGGATTATCATTCCCTGTGCTACGATCCTTCCCAACAGGGGTTGAGGTGTTGGGTTATCACTTGGGGGGAAGCAGTGGTCGCGGTTATCGGGTCACTATGACGATTAGACATACGCCCGACGGGTCATTAGGACAGTTGATAACCTCAGTGGTATATTCAAGAGGGCCAATCGTACTACTTTTAAATTTCTGGGGTCGGCACCTTTACATTTCTATCATTTACTTTTATGTTGAGAGCCGGTAGTCAGCATGCTTTACTTTTCTGAGTACTCACGGTGGGCCTTCTGTGACAACCCTATAGGAGTATTGCGAGATGGAGTTCGTAACTCGTACCCAGGGTATACACGCACTGTGGTTGTGAGTAGCACATAACCTAAGACTTAGTAATGTTGTTTAGGAGGATAAGATTTAAAATGAATTGCATAGTATATAGTGCATATGGATGTGAATGTTTGTGTGGTCTTTCTTTTCACTTACTAAGCTACTGAACTCATCCCACGTGCACACCTCTTTTAGATAATTTTGTAGGTCACCCGCCTGAAGATCAGGAGTCAGGTCCCACAGTCAAATTTTCTGTTGAGGATTGGTTGGTCCCTGAGGAGTATGAATACGGTACTGATTATATGTGCGAGGGTTTTGTTGCAGGATCGCAGTAATGATACCATACAGGATTTTGCTTTTTGATTTTTTTTTTATGACCTCCTCTTTTGTGTACTTGATACGTAAATTATTATTCTTTTGTGTAAATATTATGCCTGCAGCCCTACGTGTACTTAGCTATATACTACAATTTGGGTATCAAGTATATTGGGGATATTTACAGGTAATTTAAGTCTTTCGTTGAACTTTTGAACACTTATCTTAAATGTGGGTATGCTGTGGTGGGGTACTGTATCAAATGATCTTGGCTGATTTGGGTTAACCGAAGTTAACTCGGTCACCGATCCGATTCTGTGTGAACGGGGCGTGACAGTTTGTATAGATTTATATGGTTGAAAATGTTGGGGGGTGAAGGGTGAAAAGTGGGGGTATGGGGGACGAGTCCTAACAACTTGCAATCATGGTTGTTGACTGTATTCAATGTGATGTATAGGCTTTGTATTGTTGGAAAAGTTGGAGAAACTATAAGAAAAACAAAGGGCTAAAAGGAAAGGAGAAGAAGAGGAAGCAACTAGGGCACCGTTTGCTAAAACATTTATGATGTTTCTGTGTCTAGAAACAACAGAAATAACTTTTCATGTTTTTGGAAATAAAAACGGATTTTTTGGAGTTTGATAAATCTGTTTCTCGAAACGTTTTTTAGACATAATGCCACTAAAAAACCCAATAGTATCATCAGATACCGAAAAGGGAGAAAGGGTTCGGTTGCTTCTTTTTAAGTTTAATAGTTGAGAGATTTATTGTGCACAATCGCCTTTTTTTTTTTTTTTTTCTCTCTCTCTCTCAAATTCGTTTTCTAGAAACGAAGAAACAAGTTGGACTTGTTTCGTCAAAGTCGTTTCTAGAATTGTAAATAAGTATAAATTTTGATTTATATTTCTAGAAACGGATGAAATGGAACAACTTTACCAAATGTTTTTTAAGATGGTTTTCTATTTCTGAGAACAAGAAAACACAGAAAAAAAACGTTGTCAAACAGTGCCCAGATTTACAATCCCCCTCTCTCTCTCTCTCTCTCTCTCTCTCTCTCTCTCTCTCTCAAAAAGGAGGTGCATGCTGCAATGAAGTGCTACCGGTCATGGGAATAAGCATTCAAATGAGATATGATGATGAATGAAATTTTGAATTTGAATTTGTGGTGGGAGGGAGTCGGTGGTGGTCCAAATTGAGTGGGTGGTAAACATCTTAATTATCTATCAAAGTACGTTTCAGTTTCTTTGTGTGTGATATATGTAGTGCTAGTGGGGGTGGGGGTGGGGGTGGGGGTGGGGGAGGGGGAGGGGAGGGGTGGTGTGATGTTTATGGTACGGTTGCCATTCAAAGGTTTGAATCAACAGTTGAATGATGAAATCAATTTTCTTAGGTATAACCATCATTAAAAAAACATGTGGGGAGGAGGGGGAGGGGGAATTAAACATAGGTATATAGGTGCCGTTTGTCTTAGTTAGCACTTGAAATGGAATCATTTCTTTTTGAATTTTCATGGGACATGTTTTCTTAAGATAGACATTTTAAAATGGGATTTGATCCTCTATTGTTGTTTTTATGCCGATCATAGGCTTAGTGTACGTAGGGGTGTCAATCAATAGGGGTGTCAATCAATTGGTTCGGATCGAGTCAAATCTGATGTGATTATGATGAATCTGAAATCAAACCAACAAAGGAAGAGTTAGTTCGTTTTTTAATAGTTTGGATTGACAGAAATCATGTAATTATCGAAGCACAAAACTTAAAGGCATTAGGGGGAGAGAACTCTTCAAATCTATAAAATTTAGGAACAACGTGCTACCCCTTGAAGCATCCAAGGAAAGAGAATATTGAGGATTGATTAAATTTAAACCCAATCACAGCTACCATGTGATTGATACGTGTTGTCTATTGAGACTTTATAGAGAAGGAAAACGTGGTTTTCTATAGCACGTTCTTTGACTAAAATGCCACTTTGATTCTTTTTCCTCGAGCATGACACGCAAAGATTATCTATGGAATGCGCATTTCAAGGGATCTTCTGTCCAAGATCTGGATTAGAATAAATACATAAAAATTCCCATGATGCTTATCTATGTCAGTTAATTTCATAGTAAAACAAAAACCTATTCTTAGAACATAGGGCTGATTTGTTGATAAAAAATTTTCCAAACATATATATAATATAATCTAGAAACTATAGTTAGAAAATAAGGTTTTTTTACTCAACTTGCCTTTTCAAAACTTAGTGATTTGGGTGAGACATAATTTTTTCTTATGGTTTAATATATTTTTCTTCTTTTTCTCCAAGTGCGATGGGACTGAGGCTATCGTTGCTTTAGAGGTGGGAAGAATAAAAGGGGGCTAATATTGAAAATAATGAACAAAAATTTTTGGGTTTTGTTTAATTGTAGATCAAACTTATGGTTTATGAATAGCATATAACCCAATAAAAAAAAACCAAACTCATAAATTTCACTTGGTGCGGATGGAAACATCAAGTCAATGAAAACTTGAGCTGACTCTAACCTAGTCTAGTCATTTCTTAAATCTAGCTAGATCAGCCTTCATGATTCATGACCAAGGTTCAAAATCTCGTTTCGTTTCAGTATTTCGGTGGGTTCAGAAACTAAAATTTCATTTCGTTTTGTTTCGTTTCAGCAAAATTTCAACCAAAATAGTGTTTTTTTTTTTTTTTTTTTTACTGTTTGGGTGGTTAAACGGCCATATTTTGACCTGAAACTTGGTGGATAACTTATTTTAAGGTTAATAAACATACTTAGAACATAAAAATGTAAAATATTAGGACATGACATTATTTTAGAGTTGCGCATTTGTTTGGTAGCAACCGTTGAACTATTTTGAAAATTTTAGCTGATTTTGGAGAAAGAACATTACCTTTCATAAGCTTTGAAAGTGTAGATCTTGTAGGAGTCCAATGGAAGTCAAAATGTATGATGATGTGGCTAATTAGACGTTTGTAGGAGACTTGGAGTGTTTCTCCTTCAAAAATGAAAATGGAACCGAAACCACTGAGACAGGCGAGACAGAGTCAAAATTTTGACCGAAATACCAAAATTTCGACTGAGATATGGTATTTATAACACATGAAATGTACCGAGACAGGCGAGATACCGAAACGATACCGAAATTTCGGTCAAAATACCGAAATTTTGATCAAAATATTGTACAAATGTTATTTCGGACCTTATTTCGTTTCGATAAAAAAAATAAAAATAAAAATAAAAAGCTGAAATTTCGACGATATTTCGAACCATGCTCATGACTAGATTTCATGTTTCTCTATTTGACTTTAGTGACTTGCTGGAGTAAAAACTTGATTTTCCAACCATGCTAAAAACGTAAAGATTCTCACTAAACCTCATTTTTGTAACCCAAAGTCCATAACTTTGAAGTTCCGAGGCTCGAGGATTATTTCAAATTTAATGTCAAAAAACAAATAAACCCATGGCTTTAGAGTTTAGAGACCTAAGGGCCATTTCAAATCACCGGCCCAAATCTCTCCATCCATCATAATGTAGGGGTGTCAAACAGTTCGGTTTTGGTGTATACGGTGCGGTTCAGTTCAATTCACATTTTTTTGGCTGAAACCAAAACCGCACCGTTTACTTAACGGGTACACTTTCTAAAACTGCAACCGTTTAATAAACGGTTTCGATCCACGATTTTTAACAGTGTCGGTTTCACGATTTTAAACGGTTTTGATTGCAGTTTATTGCATACGGTTTCTAAATAGTTAGTAATCGGTTTTCTAGTTTATTCATATGCTTACTAAAATTAGTTTTTGTTAATAAATACTTCAATTTTGTATCAAATTAAATAAGACATTGAATAAGCAAGGATTTAACTACATAACTACATAATAGGAGTAAATTATTAATAGACTGTTAGACAACCTCTATGGTCCTTAATTATTCCCTAAATTAAACCATATTATTTTATTAAAACAACCAAATATTTATTCATTATACGGATTAATCGGATCGATTTAAATGGTTTGATTTTCACAGTGTTAATTCGGTTTGAAACCAATGGGTTAAACGGTTAAAATCGACCTGACCCATTTAATTAATCGGTCTTAAACTTGAAATCAGAACTGAACCATCCCTAAACTGTTTTGCAGTTTCAATGTAAATGGCTCAGTTTGGTTTTGATAAACGATTTCGATTTCAAATTCACATCCTTATCATAATGTGACCTTAAGGCTAAACTCTTGGATAAGAAAATTTCATCATTAATGACCACTCTTCATCGTAAAAAGTCAAACATTTTTCCCAATCTAATCCTAAGATGTTGTGCCAAAAGGTGTTCTCTTTTCCTCGGGACGAAAATTCAATCCCAAAATTTAATATAAAAAAGTAATAGTGCTAGTAATAAAACAGTTCAGCCAAAAAAGTTTCACTTAACTTCTTATTTTAAGGAAGGTAGGTTTTAGAAAATTCCAAGGGGATTAACATAGTAAAAATTTTTTTAATAACGAAAAACCCCTCGAACATGCCTAGTTTTACAATTTAGGCCCAAGGGTAAAATCCGTTTATACATTGTCATATGTTACTTGAGTAACAGATGAGTTGGATTGAGATTCAAACTAAAGATGTCCGTTAACACATAAAACTACAATCAGAGAAGGTTATGCCGATAACGTTTACGATATTAGTTTTTTTTTTTTTTTCTGAGTAAGAGTAGTATAACCTATTTTATATTTTTCAATAAAAATAATATAATCTATTCCCACTCCATGATTGTAAATATGTTTTTGACATTAAGCAGGATAAAACTACTTTCAGAAGAAAAAAAAGGAAAAACCAACACAAGCTTTTGCCGACACCACCATCAAATCACAAATGGTCTATCAGATTTCCATCACGTGCACTAAATGGTTATAAAGAAAGGAAAAGGTGAAGGAACATTTTTGCTCATTGATAGCTGCCTATGCCAATATAAATATCACAATCTTTCACTATCAATTAAAAACGAGAGAAAATGAAAAGATTGTGAACCGTCTGGATTAAACAATTATTTTCACCATATCTATCTCACCACCCTAAACTACATCTCTTGTCTACCTCTTTTTTTTTTTTTTTTTTCTTAGTGGACTTGAATGACACCTTGGATCCGCTTTACCATCTGTACCTTGACGCTGTTAGTGACGTATATGGATGAATTTGGCTGTCAAGGGTGGAAGTTTGATAACCACACTGGTAGGGTTTGGGCACCATCTAAGTTGACGAATGGGACCTCCATTGTCTGTTGGTGACTAAGGCCATGACCTCACTCCCCACCAACTGCCTCTAATGTATATTGTCCTTGTTAGGACTTTAGGGTCCAACATCTCAAAAGTCGTTCAAGTGTTTTTCTTATTTTTTATATATTTTTATGGGTTGACTAGAAATAAGTCATTGTAAGCTTGTACTCTATGTTTCTTCCCTTATTGTGATGGGTCATGCTAGTGAAGCTTTACATGTGTGAACACAGTCAGTGCCACTGTACTCACTGCAACTGAAGGCTACCAGTATTTTGCACTAAAATATCTTTTTTCCTTACTGGGTTGAGGTCGTTTTCGCTTTTCAACAATGGCTATCGGATCCGGTTTCTCTTCACCTTTCTTTACCATAAGTGATTGTGATAGTGAGATAACCATAATGGGAGAGGAAAAATAATAATAACCCTAGATGAATTAATGAATCTTAATCTATAGGTGGTAAAAGAAAACCTTTCCCATATCTTTTTTTCCCTTTTATTTTCATTTTTTCTTGTGGGAATAAAATAGGGTTATAAAAGACATGATATATAGGAAGTAGAGCTCTCTAATCCTAATCCTAAAAAAAAAAAAAGACATATCTAATGCACGAGGCTCTCACCACTATAGGGTATAAAAAAGACTCTTAATATACTCAGCTTTAACCCCTAATCACTATCAATTTTTTTTTTTTTTTTTTTAACTATTAAATTTCCAATCTTTATCACTTTGCATACCAATGGGATTAATCCAATTGGTTGAATGGAAACTCGACACTATGTAAATATGCATTGATCATGTAATAGATTAACAACAACAACAACAACCTTATCCCAACTAAATGGGATTGACTATATGGATCCAATTTGAAAAAAAAGAAAAACAAGAAGCAACAAAGAAAAAGACGTAAGCAGATAAGGCATAAATTAAAGATGGATCACAAGAACATCCCTTACATGGGGTCGGCTATCCGGGTCCTTATCCTCCACAAAACTCTATCCATATAATAGATTAAAGGGTACTAATTTGAATATGTGCTTTTCTTCTATTGCATGCTTTTCTTCATATTCGAGCGGCGGAAGTTTTGGGAAGGAGAAGGGGATAAAAAGAGAGGGTTATTAGGACCTATCTCACCCTCCCGTCATGGGTCATCCTTAGCCATCCCAGTGGGACCTGCACTGTCCAGGCTTGACCAAGGTTCTCCGCTATCTTGCTAACTTGACAACTTTCAGCCCAATCCGAGTCTGGCGAATGGGAACAATAAGTTAATGAAAATTAGACTTCCAAATACTATGCATGGAGATTACAATATAAGTATACAATCATATAAGAGAATACATTGAATCTCAATTTGAAATTGATATGTGACTAATCCACATCATTTCTAGATATCCACCCATCCAAATTCAGATCACCTTTCCGTGTAACAAAAAAATTTATGCATGCTAAGGTGTCAAATCTTGTTTCCACTATCGGTGTTGATAAAAATCTCACAAAAAAAATATACCCATCCATAAGACTCCCACAACTGCAAGGTCTGGAAAGGTCATATTTACACAACCTTCCCTTGTTTCACGGAGAGGTTATTCTCAACTCAAACACGCAACCACTATGTCATAATAGAACCATCTTACCGTTGCACTGAGACCCACCTCTAGGGTGCTACTTCTAACTTTTCAAGAAATAGATAGTTTTATAGCCAAAAATATTAAGTGCAAAAATCAAGTAGAATAAGAATATGGTTGAGTCAAACCACAAATCTTCACGTGGAGATTTACTAACTACTTAACTATCCAATGTTCAGATAAGTTAGGTGCATGTGATCAAATCAAACCACCGAATTTCAAATGTGGCCAATCAATCAATCACTTTTGGTATCCAAAGGTTTTAAGCTGGTCATCACATCATCCTTCTAAATGGCTCAAAATGAATGCCTGTTGTGCTGAACTTACTGCAAGAGAAAAAAACTGTTGAACCAACTTCGCAGAAACTCACATGGAGAAGCCCTACATCACTGCAACTTGACACCAAAGTAAATGGTGATATGAAAGAGCCTGTCCGCAGTTTGAGCCTTTGAGGTCCTACCAAAAGTGCCTGTGACAGACATAAGCACAGTTACAGAAGCAATTTCTTCGGCAGCAGTTGAGGTAAAGGACTTACACGAGTGTCCGACAAAAATGCCGACAACAAATCAAAGCTCATATCTGCACAATCCTGTAACAACAATCCCCACCCAGAAAACAAGGCCCCGCACATAAAATCACAAAAAGATAAATTCCTTTAATTGCATGTGTATATATATAACAAATATCTAACAGACCGAAAAAAAAAAAGCAGCTTAAAGGACAACAAGGGTGAGAGCACACATTAAGACCCCTTTAAAGAATCTCGGTCGAAATGAAAATTATCACAACATCAAGAATATTTGATTGTCATAGATACTACTTGCTACTGCTACTGCTACAATGTCAGCCACCAAAACAATGTTAAACCTTGATTAGCTTTAGTGACTACTGTCTGCCCCTCTTCAAGCTGCAAGAAGGACATTTGTACTGCTTTATGCTCTCAGCTTTCGCAGGTGTTATCTTGACACATTTTCCATGGAACCATCTCTCGCATATATCACAGCCAATCCAGAACTCATCAGCATTGTAGTTCCCGCCACAACTCCCACAAAGGGTTTCACTGTGTTCATCTTCATCCTCCCCATAGCTCTCATCAGCTGGTTTTGAACTGTTCTTCACCTGTCCATCACTTGATCTCTGCCCAAGATGAGAAAATGGTTTACAGAATTAAAATTCTTAATAATGGGGAATTGAGAAGAAATTACAATCTAGTTATCTTGTCTCACTTTTGTGGTGATTCTGGATTTGCTTCCACTATCGGCACTGGGCTTGTCTTTCATGGGCTTCCGATCAGCCACAACTTCAAAGATGGTGGGAAGATCATTGATCATACTAAACAAACGCTTCCTGTCAAGTGAATGCAAAAACGATTCTGAGAGTTTGTAGCTCTCCCAATAACTTTGTTTGAAGCAAGAAGCATCCATATACCAAAAGGAGCACAAATATGTATAGCATGTCAAGTATGCACAAAATCACCCTCTCCCCTAACTTTGCCTTACATGGCAGACATCCAGGAAGAGGCCGAGTTGAATATAACCATTATTCATTGAAATACTTCCCTGAATGGCAAAGGAGAAAGAGAAGCTACAGATCTGAATCCATGCACAAGTAGACAATTGGTCAAATTCTAAACTAATCAGCAACATGAAGTGACCAATGTGATCTAAATGGTCATGACATTTCAAATGACTGCAGAGAAAATAAGCCTTTCCCTATACTTCAATATTTGATTTTTAAGAATGTAAACAAGGAATAGAACAACAAACACAACTAAAAAATATTAAAAAAAGCATGTCACCAGACCACCATAGCCTACATAGGCAGACCGAATAACAGAGATTCATTTACATATCCAGGGTAATATTGCCGTAATTGAAATATATCCATCACTTTATGTCACAAAAAAATTACTATATAATTATTCTTCCTATTTCCATATTTCCTCAATTTTATTTTATGTTGCCAGTAAAATAATTAGTGTCACATGGTCCCATACAATTTTCCCATTTCAAATACATACTTAATTTCGCATGCTGCCTGAAACACTATGAAGTTACTGCCAATAATATCAAAGTTAGAATTATCAAAACAAAAACCTCATGATATCATCTATCAGAAAAAAAAAAAACATTTCTTTACTTCTTCAGAAATCTAGACCAAATCAACCTTCTCATACACTTGCACACATGAAGAGACAGAGGGTGAAGCATTATTGCAATCCTTTACGGAATGAGTACCATAATCTCCCAGTCAAGAAAGGGATGGGATTCTAAGACACCTAAGGGATCCTTTTGTTTTTCCAAAATCGCAGGATAAGGAACTGAACCAGCGATGAGTTTCTTAATAATACACCAATTACACGTATAATGTGGCTGGCACACAGGTTGAGTGGTTGAAAAGGGATGGGGAATAATTCAGTAAAATATGATTGGGATCTGATGGTTAGATCTCAACTTATACAGGAGTCCTGGTGACATTGTGATTGTAGCTTGAAAAACCAGATTTCAAGGCTCTAGAACAGAATCTAGTAATGGTATAATATGAACATTAATAGTACGTATTGACCAGAAATCAATACCATAAGGGTTTTAAATTGAAGAAGTATAACAACAACTGGATTCTAGAAATCAACGGGGAAGCTAAGCAACAGAAACTGATATAGAAATTTGAAGAGAAACCTAACCGTCACAGAAATCAGAACCAGAAAAAGAAATTATTAATCAAAATAGTAATTGCTAGGAGTTTAGGACTGAACTGATTCATTGTCGAGAAGAGAGAACAATCAGGAGTCCACCAGATCCACTTCTGAATCCTCAGAAGTAACAATATTGAGTCCACACTATAATCCACTGGGCCAGCCTGAGATCCAGAGACCAAATAGCAGCAATACCTTGTATATTCAGAAAATCATGGGGGAGGCTAAAGCCTCTTACATATTTAAATAAAACTGAATCAGAACAGCCATACAGAACCTCTTCCCTTGCAGCTATAAGGAAAGTCAGTTAAAAGAAATAAATGACCCAAAGTGAAAGCAAACTCTTCTCCATCGGCTAAACTATTGGAGTAGTCTTAACTAAAGACACTTTTGAAAACAGGTCTAGAAACTTCCTCATCTTTCTACCTGCAGCTGAATGCTGCATCATAAAATAGTGATTAAATCACAGCTATGATACAAGAGTGACCAGTATAATAAAAAGTCTCGAAGGATGTCTGCTTACTTGATGTCATAACTGGATCAGAAAACCCATAAGAGGGATGCCACTCAGAATTTGAGGCTACATAAAATCATCAAGTTCTCACAAGAAAAAATAAATTTTTTGAAGCAAAACAAATTTCCGGTTGGGTCAACAACGATTCCTTCCTCTTCCCTTCTACATACATCTATTTGTGCCACATGGAAGGATGATGTTGGCAATTCCGACCATTGGATGTCCGAGGAATGGTCATGGATTGACCACATATCAAATTGCAGCTCAAATTCAATCATTTATCCTCCTTTCTAATAGCATACCCTCCCATGTTAGTTATTGTATCCCCTCAATTATCCGTACACCCTCTCAATAGTTCAGAATTTTTGTGCTTCATGTTGCCATGTGACAAACTCTGTAATGAGCCAGGAATATTGTAGTCCACATGTCCACCCAATTTTGGCCCCATACAACTTTGTCACATTGCAGAAATAGGTCTTCCAGCCAGGGGAACATGGTTGGCCAACCAGAACCAAGAGTTAAATGTTAAACACAAAAATATGCTTGCACTAGACTTAAGAAATTATTTGTGTACAAAGTACATTGTCTTTTCTAACAAACAATAAATTTTGTAAAAGCAAATGTGCTAACTTTAGGGGGAAAACCTGGGGTTGGGTTACACATATGTTGGGCCTTTGGTTTCTTTGTAATAGGCCACTTTCATGGGCTTAAAATATGGGTAGGAGGCATAGTTGTCAAGCCGCTGCCAAGGCATCCAGGTGCCTTGGTCGCCTAGGTCATTGGGTGTCGCCTTACGTCCAAGATCCCCTCCAACACCTTTGTCGCCTAAGACGCCACGAAAAACTCAACTAACAAAGTCAATTCCATAATCAAAGTTGAGTTACTGTACAAACTAGATATCTATAAAAACTCTTTCCTGAGTTTTCACAATCCAACCAGATATTTATTTAAATGATATTTCACAATCCAACCAGACATTCTTGGATTCAAAGAGGAGATATTTGCTTATTTATGAATAATATCTTAAGTAAATGAACATTTATTTAAATGATATTTCACATAAATAAGTGATGCGCCTTGCAGTAAGGCGCTAGTGCAATAAGGCAACAGTCGCCCAAATTCCAACTATGCCACCTGGATGCCTAGCCGTCGCCTAGGCGATGCCTTGACAACTGTGCATATAAGACAATAAATTCCAGATTAGGGAGAAGATAGATGGGAGGAAATCAAAGGACCAGATCAGCCTGAAAGCAAGGTCAAGTTCTGCCCTAAAGGGGTACTAACTGTGCTGAAAATATCAACTTGATCCAATGACTGGATCCTACTTTTTAGGGAATTCCTAGTGCTACTAGGATGGGCAAAACTGTCAAAATAGAAATCAGACTGATAATCAGATCACAGAATATTACAGAACAACAGTAGGTGTGATTAATTTCATATTCAACAGGATGGTGAAACATATGTAGATTTCAGTAAGTAAGATCACAATGAACAATCCTACTTAAGACTGAATGAAATAGCCAGCATATTTGAAAATTGGAAACAGAGTAATAAAGAGAACGCTATCATATGAACTACAGAATTCAGATCAGACATGTAACTCACCTTCAAAATTAGTAGTCCTAGTGAAGATGGGACTGGTTATCACAGGGAACTTTAATGAACAGAATTGTAGAAAAGTAAACAGAACAGTACTCTAATCGAAGAATAAACAAAGAACAATGCCACCCGGGCTTCCACAAGGAAGAACCCTCTCCACGCAAGAACAGAACAGCCGTTTTAAAACAGTCAAAATTGTGGGCTATGGAGCCCCTTGGTGTTTCTTTATAAAAGCAATCAAAGATGGAGTTTGAATCTGGCTGGGAAACCCAATCCAATTCCTATTACATAACTCACTAATCCTTTTCAAGTCCAACTAATCTAAATACTTTAAACAGGATGTGGACCCAACATAAAACAGTTAAAGACAATGAAATAAATATCTAACTTAAGTCAGACCAAACAAACCACCCATTCAACCAAACTGACTCAAAACAGCTTGAAACATAAAATAAATGGACTAAACATAAAACAAAATGGACCGAAGCCTTAAAATAGGCTAGGCCTCGCCTTTCTTGGTCCTCGTGCAATATGACCCCAGTTCTACATCTTCAGTACTGCTTCCAAAAGGCTGTACTCCATGGAGAAAGGCATTCTTCACATTAAACTGATGTAGTGGATGGTCTTGGTTTGCTGCTACAGACAAGAGGACTCTTACCGAGTCAAGCTTAACAATACGAGCAAATGTTTCTTGATAGTCAACTCCATACACCTGGCTATAAGCCGGGCTTTATACCTCTCATTAGTACCATCTGAATGATTTTTAACTGAGAAGACTAATCCGCATCCAGCAGGAACATGCCCTTTTGGAAGGGCAACCAAGTCCTAGGTACAGTTCTTCTCAAGGGCCCAGGTCTCCTCAAACCTGGCTTCTTTCCACTTTGAGTTTGTCATGTCTTCAATGACATTCCTAGGGATGGAAACTGATGACAAGGCCCCTGATTATGTAATAACCGTGGGGGATATTGAAGCATAGGAGACAAACTTGCCAACAGGATTAGTAGTCCTTTTTCCTTTCCCAACAGCAATACGAAGGTCCAACTCAGGACGAAAAGTTGGTATATTACCAGAGACATAGGGCTTTAGGCTTTCAGGATAAGGATCTGAGGAAGGCAATTGGCAACTCTTCTTCTCCCTTCTCTAATACACAATCAGTTCCTTCTCCTCTTCACCTTTCCCACCTTATTGAGGTTGAGGTTCACCTTCTGTTGTACCTCCCCCTGTATTGCAAACTTGCACACTTTCATCATATCAAATACAAAAGCGGGAACAAGTGAAGGTGGAACAAGGAGCACCTCTTCTTTTGACTCTGACCCTGAAGAAGGGACCCAAAGGAAGAGAAAAAGGGAATGTACTCAACAAAGGAAAGATCCACGGAGACTAGCCACTTGTGGGGAGGGTAGCAAAATTTGTAACCTTTCTCAGTAGGAGAGTAGCAAAGGAGAAGATGTGTACGAGCACATGAGGGAGGGCCCTCAGAAAGAAGGGGAAGATCATGGTACCAAGGTGGAAAGGGAAACATACACTCTCACAAAGCACAAAACCAAACCAATTCTCAATCCATTCTCCATTTCTCTCTAACCTTGTCCATCGATTACAGCCAATATATAGGAAAAGAAAAGACATGAAATTGGAAACCAACTAAAATAGGAAACACTAGCCTAATCTAGGAAACAAATCATGAAAGAAACTAGTTCAATCCAGTTCTAACTCCAACGTCCTACCTGTGCTAATACTTGGAAATAAAGGCTCAAAATAATAAACTACTATTTCCAACCCTTGTTGGGCCAAAACCCTAGGCTAGACTGGTTCTTCTTGGTTCTTGGCTTCCAAAGCCAGTCATGTCGGACCAACAAGTCAAGTGCAGCCGTATTTGCATCAGCCCTAGGATCAAGTTTACTACGATCAAATTTTACGATGCGAATGTAGCACACACAGCCAAACACTTTGGGGGGAATGGAAAAGGTAGGGGCACTGGGAGAAAACTTTTGACGGGGATTTGAAACCAAGAACACTTGAGGGCATACGATTGAGGAGAGAAGTGGTAGCAACGAGGTCCTCATACCAAAAAGCCTTTGGACATGAATGCCAAACAACAAACTCCGGATGACTTTCAACAGATGGAGATTCTTCTGTTCAGCAACCCCATTTTGTTGGAGAGTATTGGCACAGGCACACTAATGGAGAATGCCATTGTTACTGAAAAATTCTGTGACCCATACATGGATTCATCCCCTTTATTAGACCCAACAACTTTGAGTTTGTTATCAAATTGGGCATAGACCAAATGATAAAAAGTTTTAAAGGCCTCGTACAAATCATTCTTGAGTTTCAAAAGATAGACCCAAGTAGTAAAAGAAAAGTCATCAATAAAGGTAACAAAGTAGCTATGACCAAACAAGGAATTAGTGGGAGCAAATCCCAAACATTAGACTGAATAACATAAAAAGGTGCAGAGGATCTATTGACAAGATTCACATTAAAATACATAGGAAGTAGAAAATTAAATGAGGCAATTGCTTCCTCACAACACAAAAAGAAGGGTGTCCCAAGCGACGATGCCAAAGCATCACATTGTCCATAGTAGTCATACTCCTCCCAAAGTCCAACCACTCTGTTGTAATACTCAGAAATGGACATATCACTGTCTCACATCGAGGACTTCTCGAAGTAGGTGTCAAAGTTCCCTGCTCTGTCCAACGTGCTTACAGCACTATCAAATCTCCTTAGCTGTATTTTTCCTAACGAACCATCCAGCATCATAGAAAAAATCAGCCATGTCATCATTGTGAAGTCCTCTATCTTCCACTTCTAGTAGTTGGGGCCAATAGGCCTTGGAGCCTTAATATCTCCATTTATATATCCTAACTTCCCACAGCTAAGCAAGAATAATTTTACGGCATGCGCCCAATCAAGACAGTTGGTGTTGTTTAACTTGACAAAGGATATCTGAGTATTTGTGTTCTCAACACCAAGTAAACTGAGGTAAACATTACTTGAACCTCCCGCTGAGGAATCCATTGGTCCACTGACCTCTGACATAGTTCAAAATAACACACGAGGAACTATTTGACTACCCAAACCAAATGGGGAGTGCACACTCTACCCAATTTTCTTCCCGAGAATAAAACAGCTTACTTTCAGGCCACAAAAAATACACTAAACATAGAAATATTCAAAGAATTGATTATTTTAACAAATAACAGGAGCTAACATAGTTATAGCCCTCGCACCACCAGATTCAGAATATAGCATCAACCAACTAACATTACAAGGCATTCAGACGAACAAAATAACAACATAATTGCAAATCTGGCCAGCAAAAAAGCACATAGAACTTCGAGATGTGAGTTGTGGAGAAGCAATGTAAGATATCTTCAGTTGAGGGCAAGGACCTTTGAAGGAGACCCCTTAGGGGGATTCTAATGTTCCAAGTCACAGCATGAAACAATAGCAGATAAGGGAGGAAACTAAGAGATATTCTAGAGCAGGCAGTAAAGCATCCCTTGCCTATTCCTCTTCGATTTGACCTCCACACTCCCAATCTTCACTAAATAACTTCTGATGGTGCTCCTTCAGTTTTGATTCAGCAACTTACATTGTGGTTTCTACAAGTTTTCACATGGAGGCCTCTTCCTTTGAACCCTTTGTAACCTAGGGTTCCAAAGAGAGGAAGAAAAGAGCCCGTAGTTCGACCGTCAAAACCAGCAGCCCACTCTGATACCAAGTTAGCTGGTAGCCTAAACTAAGCAAGAAGAAAGAAGATGGATGATGTAGATGGGTCGAACAACCCAAAGTAGGTTTTAATTTCTGTTTTGTCCTTTAATTTAGTTTCCTTTATTTGTTGGACAAAGTAAATTGCTAGTTTTTAGAACCTATAAAGGCCAATCAATTTTAATAGAACGGCAAGTTTGATTAACGAATTATTGTGCCACTCATGGCTGAAAAGTTATCTGAGTGGGTGAGATGCCTAAACTGTGGGTGAGATGCGCAATCCCTCAGTTCTTCTTCACCGTCCTCAACCCACCATCGATACCCTTTTTCTTTTCTTTTTTTTTTTTCTTTTTTTTTTAATTTACTTTTGAGGTGTTTAGAAGACTGTTGAGTTGTTAATCAAGGCAACAACATCAACTGTTTGAAGGCACAACACAAGCCATACGGCAGACTATTGGAGGACTTTCCTGGGTAGCAGTTCAAATGCCATAATTGCCGGCCTTGTGACCTGATTACTTCTAAGTTTTGGGGATCTAGTGGGCACACCAAAAGGGTCCTTCGATCCAGATTTTGAAGAGGAACAGCAGCTGTTATAATAAGTTCTTGGAAGTTCCTAAAATTACCTAATTTGTGACAGCATCCAAGAACCCTCAGAGTTCAACAAGAAGCCACCTATTTTGGCCCCAATTTTGAGGGTTGCAAAGGAGTCCTAAGGAGGAAAATCAATCAAACCTACTAATGTCCTACTAAACCAAAGACCAACTTTGGACCCGGTTCTCGATCTGGATAACCAACGGGTTCGGGTTGACCCATGGAAGCTCTCTCGCATCATCTTTTCTTCATCAAGATCACTATCTATCTTCAACAATTCTCCATTTACAATTCCCCATTTATCAGGACAACACACGGTTCCACTCAAGCAGTCACCATTCCAAAACCCAAATCTTGAGTGATAAAATTCTTGAATCAAGAACTCAATTTTTTCAGAGAAAATACACTACAAGTGCAGCAATCATATTACTTGAAGAATCAAATTTCTCTTAAACACACCTTAGGTAATTCCTTTTATGCCCTTCATTCCATATTTCATTGAATTCCTATTTCATTTTATTTACTCTCCTGCATTCTTTCATCTTAGATATACTTTCCTTCATTCCCCAATCTTATTAGCGCACACACCCCACCCAAAATTGTCGAAGAGATTCCAACAAGTTCTTTTGTTTGGTTTTCTGCAAGCTTATATCAAAGAGATATTATGTCATTGTTTCCATTAATCCTAAGCGCGAGTTGTAGGATCAAGATCTAGCTAAAGAAGGGACATTTATACCGAGAGTTTATTTCAGACTTCATCAGTTCAGGGCAAATCTATGTTGTTGGCTTCTTCTATTTCCTTCATATGGTTATATACCCAATATATACTTGCCAAGAGTGCTCTTGAAGAAGAAGTACAAACCTTTTAACAAAGATAGCAAGTGATCATTACTTAGCTCATTGTGTTTCTAGAGGATTAATGAGCTATTAGAAATTCTTCATTTTTTTTTTCCCTTTTTAATTGGCAACCAAAAAGTCCTACCACACTCAATTAACTATTGGCAGTTCGCAGTTACTGGAAAATAACCTATGCGAGTTTAGGACATAAGTAAAACAGAATGTTTATATGCTGATGTAGATCGATGGTGGTCGAGAGAAATTAGTAACAACCTGCCCAGGGTCATTCCCCCCATCGATCAGACTTATTTGGAGATAATTTTGAGAAGATCTAGTGGGCCACATATGGCCACTGCATGGAGTTGTTTTGGAGATAGGAGGCTGACTTGTTGTGTAGAAACAAATCTTTGGAAATTTTCCAGACTTGATAGAGTTATTCTGGAGTTAGGATACAGCTTGCATGGGAGAAGATTTAAGAAGATATTTTTCCAGATTTCATAGATCTGGCAGGGCCCATTGCGTGAGATGAATCCGAGAAAGTTGCTGCCTTGCAAGGGATTCTTACTAAGAATTTATTTAGTTGCCAATAGTTTGATACGCTTAGTTTCTATTTTCATTATTTCTATTTGATGCAAATTAATTATCAAAATATGCTTGTTTTATTAGGAATAAGCCTAGGGTTGGATTCCATACATGTTGGGCCTTTGATCCCATGTGTTTTGAGTGTAATAGACCACTTTTATGGGTCTAAAAGGAGAGTCTAAGATTGAGTACGGGATTACTAGTTAGTTTCCTTTTTCCATTAGTTTCCTTTTTAATTGGGTTTGATTTGAGTTATATTTGTTTCCTTAGGAGTCAAGTTGTTAGTAGTTAATTTCCTTTTCAACTAGTTTCTAATTTCAGTTTTCAGTAACTATTGTATTAGGAGAATATTTGGTTTCCTTTTTGAGGAACCTTCTATTTTGTAATTCCCTCCCCCATTAACATTATAAATAAAGAAGATGAGGCTCCTAAAAGCCTAGAAATATTTTGATAAAAAAATAATGGTTGTTGCTATTGTCTTCTTCATGAAGAGTTGTCTTGTGTTTGATCAAGGCTGAAGGAATTGGTGTTTGATCCAATTGACTCCTTGCGGCGTGAAGTCCAGGAGGTCTACTTCAAGTATTATTCTCTTAAATTTTTATATCTCTTTCAAGCCTTATTAGGGCTGCAAAACCAGATATGTAATCTATCACTCTGTTGCCCAAAAAATTCTGCAAAACAGAGCATCCGCCCCTGCAGGAATGAACAGATCTGAGTATCCGATTAGTCCAGTTTTTTGATCGAAGGTTCCTCCCCATACCAGTGAGGATAGACCCAAATATTTGCTGATTCTGCTCAGCCATTAATGAGAAATCAGAAATCTTCAGATTTTCGTCTTTTAGTGAAATGAAGTTTCTATTTTTTGCATTCTGGTTCTGCTGGTTTGAATAGTGTTTTCTGGACTGCTATTCTTAATATTCTGTTAACTTAAATCTGAACGGACTCCCATCTGTTCCTGGTTCAGTCCTAAGAATCATTGTTGGAATGGACTCTGCTGTTATCCTCTTGAGATCGATAACCTGTTGTACTGCTGAATATCTGTTCTGATTTTTGAAGACTGTTAGCACTTTAATAGTCTCTGGATTAGTTCTAAACTGCTACTGGTTTGTTTAATCCCTGTGTTGCTGTTCTGTGGGTTCGGTACTGTTTCTGGGTTGTCGCTGAAGTTAATTTCTAATATATGGTTGGGGTTAGTTTTGGTTGTTCTTTGTTTTAAAAGTTCCTGTAGTTTTGAGCCTAATTGGGTGTCCAATTTAGTCCTACATTAAGTGGTATCAGAGCATGTCTAAGAACACCCCCACCCTAGCTTCTATTATGGAGTTTCTACAAAAATGGAGAACTGAATTGAAAGCTGAACCGTAAGCTTTGCAGACTGAACTGAATACAGGGTTGTTAGCTGTAGAGACCCAACCACAACAACCTACCGGTGATTCATATACAACACTTGAAGTGGAAGCCCCATTGAATGTAACTGCTTAGTTGGCTAACAGGAGAGCAAACCATAATCTGAGAGCACCACAGAGGGTTCATGTAGTGCAACCTACTTTTGAAAAACACATAAGGGGTTATTTTGAGACTAAGCGTCCCACATATCAGAGGTACTCTGAAGATTCACAGAAAATCAAGCTCGATCTGAAGGAGTTTGATGGTAGACATGACCCCCAATTGTTCTATGATTGGGTAGCTGCATTGGATGACTACTTTGACGACTATGATCTGTCTGAGGAATGGAAAATTAAATTAGCTTGTGGTAAGCTAATTGAGGCTGCTCGTGATTGGTGGAGGTCCTATGAGCAAGAACTTGAAGACTGTGGTAGAGAACCTACTACATGGGAAGAGATGAAGCAAGAACTATCTGATAAGTACTTGCCACGTAATTTCAGAGCTCGTATACAAGACCAACTAAACTCTCTTCGTCAAAGAAATATGAATGTTACGGAATACATGAACAAATTTGATGCACTTTATTCTCTCACAAGCATTAAGGAAAGTGAAAGGCAAATACTTTCTCCGTTTCGACTGGGATTGCGAGTTGAAATTTATAGAGGAATTGGTGTTGCTAATGTGTATACAGTGAGAGATTGATTTAACAAGGCTCTTCGAACAGAGGAACGTATAGCACATGTAGAAGGTTTCGTTATCAAGCTAGGGAGGTCAAGAAAAATTTTCCAACCACTAGACCTAACAATTCAGCACCCCCAAGAGACAGCTCCTCTAGGTGAAGTGAAGATAACTCTATTCAAACCAAAAGAACTTGAAGTCAAGGTTCACACTGAAGAGATAGTTCTTGAAGCTTCAAAGACAGAAGGTCAAGAGATAGAAGATTCCACTGAAGAGTTCTACATTGAAGAGAGCATAGTAGACGAGACTGAAGCTGTGGAAGATGATATGGTAATTAAAAGAACACAACAAGTCTTTGAGATTCATGATGAGAATGAAGAGTTTGTTCTAATCATTGATGAAAAAGTTACCAACATTGACGACTCTATAGACACGACATTCACAGTTGATATTCATTCAGAGGTTGAGCATATAGAGTTTGTTATGCCATCATGGTTCTTTGAAGAGAAAGCTCCACACCTTGAAGACTACCTTCCAAAAGTCTACAAGTAACCAAAATTTTGTTTGGGAATGGTTAAAGTTGCTATGCACATGTTTCCCCCTTAGCAATGCAAAATTCAAGAATGAATTTTTTCAAGATGGAGAGAGTTGATGCAGATTAATTACCAAAATATGCTTGTTTTATTAGGAATAAGCCTAGGGTTGAGTTCCATACATGTTGGGCCTTTAATCCCATGTGTTTTGAGTGTCATAGACCACTTTTATGGGTCTAAAAGGGGGGTCTAAGATTGAGTACGGGATTACTAGTTAGTTTCCTTTTTTCAATTAGTTTCCTTTTTAGTTGGGCTTGATTTGAGTTATATTTGTTTCCTTAGGAGTCAAGTTATTAATTGAGTCAAGTCATTAGTAGTTAGTTTCCTTTTTCAACTAGTTTCTAATTTCAGCTTTTAGTAACTATTGTATTAGGATAATATTTGGTTTCCTTTTTGAGGAACCTTCTATTTTGTAATTCTCTCCCCCATTAACATTATAAATAAAGAAAATGAGGCTCCTAAAAGCCTAGAAAGATTTTGATAAAAAATAATGGTTGTTGCTATTGTCTTCTTCATGAAGAGTCGTCTTGTGTTTGATCAAGGCTGAAGGAATTGGGTGCCGTTTGATAACACTCTGGGAGAATGTTTCTGGTGTTCTTCTATTCTGCGGGAATGCAAATAGAACAGTGTTTGGCACGTCCAGTTCATTTTTGTATTCCCCCGGAATGAACCAATGAAAAAGAATAAGTAAAGAATACATTGCAAGAGTACAAAAAAGTTGCTTTTCTATTCTTTTAGAAACTTAAAAGAACAAAACTATTCAAAACCCCCAATCCCTTTTCTCCATCTCACGATCAAAAACCCCAAGTCATAAGGAAAACCTATTGCAGGTTTTCACTCTCAGGTTTCGCCGCTGCCCTCTCTCTCCTTCGCCAATTCCCTCTCTCTCTCTCTCGGTCGCAGGTTGGTGTTATCAGTCGCCGGTGCCCTCTCTCGGTCGCAGGTTGGTGTTTCAAGATTAACTCTTAATGGAGAAAGAGAGATGGTGGTTCTGAAAAGACGAACAACA
>NW_024870640.1:198393-305935 GCF_013358625.1 Macadamia integrifolia
CCTTCTTGTGAGATAAGGATTTTCTCATTAGAGCAAAAATGAAATAATAGAAACAGAGTGGGGAAAACTTGGAAAGAGAATAATAATCAAACTTGCTTAATAGATTAAATTTAGACGCACTCTAGGCATCTTAGCACCCTTACACTTCAGTATGTTTGCACGCAACTCAGAAATATTATTCATTAATGAATGCAAAAATAAAGCTCAAGTAACCTTAAGAAAGACATTTCATGAGAAGGCTCCGACTTCACTTAGTTACCAAAGTTATATTGTGATAGCTTGTTGTGGACTTCATAACTATATTAAATCTGAACAAATAGCAGATGCACTTTTTCAACAATATGGGGAAGATGACTACTATGATCCTAATGAAGAGAGAGTCAGGGTAGTCAACGCTCACGGAGAACAAGAAGATGGTGATATTGCGAGTACTTCTACTACAATTCATCAGGGCAATCAACGTGTACAAGGAAGACAGATGAATGAGCTAAGGATACAAATTGCAAATCAGATGGCAGTAGATAAGGGTTACCCCCTGATTTGATTGTTTATGTAATAAAATTTCAAGACACCTATTTGCAGCTATGATTTTTTTTTTGTAATTCCTATAAACTTGAATAGTAGACTTTTGTTTTCTTATTAAGATAACTGTGGAAACTCTTTATGTTTATATTTTATTATTTCCTTTAAGTAATAGTATTTTAAAAGATAATTTCATAAACAAATTATTTCCTTATTTAAGTTAAATTTGACCATAATAGCATGTTTGTAATTATTGATTTCTTTTTTCAAAAGTGATTTTTCATTATTGTACTCTCCAGGAATAGAAGTGTTTGTCAAACGCTGTTTCTGTTCTTTTCCTGTTCTAAAGCCATTTCTGAAATAGTTTTACCAAACGTTGTTTCTATTCCGCCAGAGTGTCTTCACAGCATGGAATCGAAAAAGAACACTTCTGTAAAAGAACACTCTCCAGGAATAGAAGTGTTATCAAACGGCTCCTTGGTGTTTGATCCAATTGACTCCTTGCGGCGTGAAGTCCAGGAGGTCTACTTCAAGTATTATTCTCTTAAGTTTTTATATCTCTTTCAAGACTTATTAGGGCTGCAAAACCAGATATGTAATCTATCACTCTGTTGCCCAAAAAATTCTGCAAAACAGAGCATCCGCCCCTGCTGGAATGAACAGATCTGAGTATCCTATTAGTCCAGTTTTTTGATCGAAGGTTCCTCCCCATACCAGTGAGGATAGACCCAAACATTGGCTGATTCTGCTCAGCCATTAATGAGAAATCAGAAATCTTCAGATTTTCGTCTTTTAGTGAAATGAAGTTTCTATTTTTTGCATTCTGGTTCTGCTAGTATGAATAGTGTTTTCTGGACTGCTATTCTTAATATTCTGTTAACTTAAATCTGAACGGACTCCCATCTGTTCCTGGTTCAGTCCTAAGAATCATTGTTGGAATGGACTCTGCTGTTATCCTCTTGAGATCGATAACCTGTTGTACTGCTGAATATCTGTTCTGATTTCTGAAGACTGTTAGCACTTTAATAGCCTCTGGATTAGTTCTAAACTGCTACTGGTTTGTTTAATCCCTGTGTTGCTGTTCTGTGGGTTCGGTACTGTTTCTGGGTTGTCGCTGAAGTTAATTTCTGATATATGGTTGGGGTTAGTTTTGGTTGTTCTTTGTTTTAAAAGTTCCTACAGTTTTGGGTCTAATTGGGTGTTCAATTTAGTCCTACAATACTATTTCTGTAACAACATCAGTCTTATTTATTGACGAGGGAAACATACAGTCCCCAACGATTTGAATGAAGTTGATTACAGTTTTGCTTATGCAATTCCATTGTTCTGTGAGGGGCTGGAGGTGAGATGTTTCGGGCGAGAGACCCAACTATTCCCCTTTTCCCCCCTTCTTCTCTTCACCGCTTGATCTCCCTGATTTCCTCTGTTCTGGCTTCTGTTTTCACCCCAACCAAGACCTCTGTTTTGGAAGCTAATTACTCCCTGATATCTTTATTAAAGCCTTCCAACTAGTTTCTGTTATAGTTGCTGATCTGAGAAAACAAATCAGGACCTGCAATTCTGATTTTCTCCAAGAAGCTGCTGCGACTTCGACTCCATAGCTCTCAGCCCTCATCCATCAGTTTTGGGTCATCTTTGGAGGATCAATCCAGCACCCCAGGACCTACACTCAATTGGAGTTTGGAGGCCGTTTGACTTCTGGTTTGAGAGCGATCAGAAAGCTATCCAATTGTGCCCTAATTCAAAATTTGGGAAATGTCAGGAGCCAGCCATCAGTTTGATTTGAAATTCTGAGAACTGATTCTCTTTTACAAGAGCTCCATTTGATAATGTTTTGGTGCACTTCTATCGTCTAGGTTTGCCTATCTCTTCTGCTTGTTAAATCTGAGTTTAACTTCTATTCTTGTGACCTGCTGTAGCACTGACTTAGCAGGCTGGTTGATTACCTATTGGGCAGGGGTTATTTTTAACATGTGTTGAATGCCGTAGGGTGTTGTGAGAGTTGTTCCAACCTAGTGACATATACAGCAGAGTTCATATATATGCATTGTCATTAAGACTTAAAATCAGTAATTTGTTTAGACTGTTTGTGATCTTGCATTGGGTTAGGATATTTGTGCCCTAGCTTTAGTTCGTGCTACTGCTCTCAATGAACTGTTAGAAGTTACTGATTCCTGGAAAATAAGCTATGAAAGTTTAGGCTATAAGTAAAATAGAGTGTGTGTGTGTGTGTGTGTGTGTGTGTGTGTGTGTCTGTGGGAGAGAGAGAGAGAGAGAGAGATATGAGTCATAACATTCAGCAAACATAACCAGGTTCCTAAGTCTTAAGAAGTACGACCCACTAGCTCATGTTTTGAACCCTAGTTTATCTGCTTGACATGGTAATATGGTATACATGATCAAACACACAAACTATTCTTCAATTTATATGTTATAATATTCATTAAGGGGGCCATTTAACCATTTATATAATTTCCACTTTCAAACCAAATGGAATTTAAAAAATAAAAATTAGTTCCATGGTCAATGTGGAAGAGGGAGAGAGAAGCAGAGAGGAAACCTTCCTAATTGGCTTTAGAAGTGATAATAATAAATTCTTGCAAACCTCCTAAAGAATCCAACCAGTAAATAAACAGATAATTTCATTAACTGAAAGATAATACCGTTCAAATTAACCAAATTAATGGTGGATGTAGGTACCACATGCCAACAGAACCATAGGAAGAGCAGTGACAGGAGGTTGAACCTAATAACCTTTGACAAAATTATGCAGGAGGAAAAGATAATGCTAATGATCTTCACTGTAAGGCCTCAATACCAGACTGAAGGAATAACATACAATTCAAAGCTATAAATACAGTAAAGGAAAAAAAATAAAGAGAGAAGTGCTGAGTTAAAGGTTTGGCACAGCCTAGAACAGCACTTTTATAGTTATGTCACAGCAATCAACAAAACAACACAGTAGGCCTTTCAAATATAAAGGATTTGAAAATCTAAATTTGACATGGACAATTAATTAAAATGGATCTTTTACAGGCACTATTAGCTATTGCAAGAAGGCTTCACACAACATTGGAAATTCTTCTTGTACACCCAATAGTAAGTCAAACCACCAAATGGCATATGCAGGATACCATGATATCATACATACTCATTCCCATCTACAGTCGTCTAGTCTGAGGTGGTATTCCATTTAACTTACCACCAAAGCTACAAAATTACAGTCCTTAAAACACAAATCGGTTTAACACCATTTCAGAAAAATAGCTCTACCACTTATCATGCCTCTTAGGTTGCTCCAAAAATTAAATTCACCATGTCAACTATTACTGGGAATTAAGATCAAGCCACCTCAAATGGTAAACTAATTCACAGAATAAGCAAACTGATGCAACAAAACCAAGTTAGATGTTTTCAGAAAGCATGACATACTTGTGAATATCAAAGAACAAGCTACACCAACATAAACATCAGTAACAATCCACCACAATCATGGCGCAAGAACACATATATAAAAATCCTGTACCTTTCATTGCGATTCAAGCGGGCCCCAAAATAGAAAGCCACGGAGAGCAACCAAGAATCACTGTGCACAGCAACCAAAGAAAGCCAGTCTTTGCGGTTCATCCCATCTCTTGCGAAATTGATCCCTAACGCTGGCTCGGGCAACTCAGGCGGAACTTCCTCGGCGGGAAGAGTCACTTCCCAACTCTCATTCGGGTGTCCGTACAAACATAAATTTTCCTTCTCTGAACAATTTAGGAAAAATAAATAAAAGAAACATACCAAACGAACCTAAACTTTCCTCTTAATCTAATTAAGCTGACTTTAGAAAGAAGAAAGCAAATGGTAGCAGAACACAATCAAACCCTAACTTCACAAAGCAGAAAACAGAAATTTCCATGAGCGCTTCAATAATTTACATCGGTGAACAAAAAGTTTCGAAGAAATTAAAATTGAACGTACCTGGATCGCAGAGTGCGTAAAACTCGTCGACATCTAAGAGGAAAGGAAACAACAAAGATCAATAACAATTTAAAAAAAAAAAAAATCAAAGTTTAGAAAAGATTGCAGAGACGAGTACCGTAGGTTAAGGCTCGAACTATCCCAGCCCTTCGAGCACTGTAATCCTTGAAGATCTCTTCAACTGTACGAGGATTTGAAGTAATGGAAGCCATTTCCATGTCCCAGATGTCTCTGATCGATCCCTTTTGACAGTAAAGGTTAGAAAGGAAGCAGATCGATTGTCACGGAGATCAGAAAACGCTTCGATGAATTTGAGTTGAAGAGAGAGTAAGAAATACACGCGAGCATTGTTCGTGAGGTGTCGGGAGTCCTAGGTCCATCGTAAGTCTGGTTAGAGCAAAATAGCGAAGCGAAGGCGACGGGCCTTTTGTCTATCTATCTCTTGAACTTCTCTAATTTGCGCTGGGACGTAGGAACAACTCTCTGTTGACACGTGCAAACTCGCTGAAGGTGCCCTAGCCCGGTCCCACCATCGACATGTTTTAGGCCACCGGAACACCACTTTAACCGGTCAAAGCAAGTCAAATTGAATCTTCGCAAAGTCGGAAAACCGATTTGTGTCTCTGACTCGCTCTCTCCTCGAACCTGGTGAGAGTAGCGATGAGTCCAGCTTTTCAAATTTTACCTTCGGGGCAATTAATATCTTATATTTACTTTAACTCCCTTACCTTGAACTTCTTTTCCAATTCCCGCCATAAAAGCAAAGTTCCATCTTCCCTTCTCCCCTAGTATTGGAAATTCCCAAATTACCCTTTTCCCAAGTAAATCCATGGCTCCCTAACCAATTGCTCTCTCACCCATGTAGTGAATCAATCCTATGCCTGTCGCCCTTGTCTGTGGTCAACTCCCCACTCTCTCTCTACAACTCCTGTCCCACCTCTCATCCCACCAGCATCCTGTCTCCTTACCCATTTCCTCTTTATGTTTCTCCATTTGTGATATACATGTTGCAATAGTTGTTGCTGCCGCTTCGAGGACACAAAATTTGGCAACCTTTGAGAGCCCAGCAATAAGCATGAGCATGCCTAGGACTAGAATTGATTATACTGCAATTCTTTCTACCATTTTTATTGTAGCGTCGCCCACTGAGGCACCCCAAATGGGCGGAGATAGTACATGTGGGGAGCAACAAACGGCCGTGAGCTGGGATAAACATGATAGACTTCGGGAACAAACAGCCTGAGAGCTCCAATCCATTCTTTAAGCCATTGGGCTCAAGTTTGGGTCCAACTTCCAAGTAAGGTCTATAGGTGGTAATAAGATAATCTATAGCCAATTAGGGGGCCTTCTTATAATTCCGTTAAATTCTAAAGGCATTGATGAACTTTTCATATTTTATTTTGTGGGACCCAATGATGAAATGTTTTGTGTGGCTGTGAGCTCCTCCCTTACCCCTATGGACCTCCGCTTCTCTCTTTCTTTCCCTCACTAGCGATACCCTATTATGTCTAGATCTAATCCTTTCCACTGTTGGTACTATAGAATCCTATTGGGAAATTCACTATGCCACTTCCTGGAGAATGTCACAATGATAAGATTACTCTCTCTGTTTTACCAAATTATTCTCAAACCCCCTATCGTCAGTGACTGTTAAATGTGGAGTTAAAATGACCATTATACCCTTACCATTAAAAACTCCTATTTGAATAGGGATTTGTGATCTTAGAGTTCGAACATGGCCTCTCTCTCTCTCTCTCTCTCTCTCTCTCTCTCTCTCTCTCTCTCTCTCTCGTAACACATTATGGGAAGGGTGTCACTCTCTTTACGATACAACCAGTATCCTGTGGAGTGATCGAAACCTACTACAACAGTGTTATTATTTCTATTTATGAATTTGAAGTGTGATCTCATAAGGCCAACATCAAGTAAAGTCACTATGCCATCATCCCTACTTGCGGCACCGTTTCTGTTGGAGATTTTATACAGAGACTTTCATGTCATTAACTCCAAATCCAACCATCATCACTGGCCCATCTTTTGACTATTTAATACCCATCTGATGGCTGCATAAACAGGTTATGTGAGTTACTAATTCCTGATATTACTTTCTATTTTTGAAGCCCTGAATTATCTCCTCATCTGACCATCTGTTTTGGACATAGTTTGGAGGAGTCATTCAACTCCTAGTAACCACAGCTTAATAGGAAGATCAGTCCCACCCGAGTTCCTGCCTTTATAATTTTCTTACCAACTAAGTTTTGTATATTACTTGTTTCCTGTCCAGCCAATAAAGAAACAAACTTTCTCTTGAACTTTTTTCCCAATACTCTGTTCAACCTAGGAGAACTTCAGTCCGGAAACTAAAGCTGCAACTCCAACGATTACAACAAGCTCCAGTTGCAAAGTGCCGGTTGCTACCCTCAGAGAAGAAAAGCGGATTTACTCGCCGCGAGGTCTGGTGGATCGCCGCGAGGTCCTTTGAGTTGCCGCAAGGTCGCCATCCGTCCGTTGCTGATGTCGCTGCCTCTACGGCTACCGATACTACAATTGCCGGTGTTCCAACAACGGTGATTTGAGAGAGATAAATTAGGTCTTGGAATGGGGTTGAAAACCTATCGATTTGGGTAAAGAAATATCAACTTATGGTAAGGGTATTTTTGGTACTTCAAATTTAATGAGGGCATTTTAGTAGTAAAAAAAATGTATAGTTGCTGATGTCAGCAACTATAGTATATTCCTTAACAGTCACTGACGGTAGGGGGTCTGAGAATAATTTGGTGAAACAGAGGGAGTGGTCTTATCATTGTGGCATTCTCCAGGGGATGGCACGGTAAATTTCCCAATCTTATTTTGTTTTCTAGTTTCTCTACTACCAGGTTAGTACATTTATTTGAATCAACTTTTGATATGTTTATGGTATCCTGTTCTGGAAATATCTATCTTAGATTTCAGACTTTAAAACTTAAATCTATAGTTTTGTTCTCAGCAATACTTTAGACATATGTTTATGAATCTATTATCTTTCTGTTTCTGGTATATTCTGTTTCTTTGATCTGAAACATTGTTTTTTTCCTTAAACCAGATCCAAATCTCACCATTAATTTCCTATTCTGATTACTTGTCTGAATTGTTTTATTATTGCTAAACTCTGTTAATAGCCATGACATAAAACAGTACATCCTCGGACCTGTTTGTATCTAAAATCCTTCTTATCCCCCTATGGTCATCTCCTCTCACAGGGCTTTTTTATTCATTTTCTGTATCCTTCCTGACCACGTCCTGCGCACTGCCATTGGTGGAGCATGGGAGAGTCCTACACAGCAGCGTGGACACTCCCTCCCCAAGAAAAAAAAAACTTTTCAAATATCATTTTTTAATATTTGAGTCATTTTGTATTTGAGATTGCTGGAATTAGAGAATTTTGTTTATTAAAAAAAGGCAAAATTCCATGAATGGTAGCTGTACGGTTGTCATAGGCCCCAAAATTTGTTATGTGGTCTACTGAGGTCATTCCATCTATTTCCCAATCAGAATGACCAAATGAGTAGTCAACATGACAAAACCAGATGATGC
Organism: Macadamia integrifolia; assembly: GCF_013358625.1. NCBI lineage: Eukaryota > Viridiplantae > Streptophyta > Magnoliopsida > Proteales > Proteaceae > Macadamia > Macadamia integrifolia. Next base: position 206,455 of record NW_024870640.1, read on the forward strand.
TGTAGCCTGTGGACAGAGATTGCAATTGCACCTCAGTTGGGGACCTCAATTCTGAATGGCAAAATCTGATTTAGACTGCACCAGGCAAGTGTAGTCTCAGATTTCAATTCCCCAATCCTCTGGCAACTCTGAACAGGTTTTGCTTAATAGGGATCAATTGGATTCAACTACCTGAATATGAGAAATAAACAGCACAGGGAAGGGAGTATGAAAACTGCTGTGGGAGACATGGACTATAAGCATTCATACATTCTCTAATAGTGATAAATACAATATACAAACATAAACTGAAAAATCCCAATAAAACCATGGGATTAACAGGAAAAGCAAGACATTAAATGCTACAAGTAACCTTATTATACATCTGTAACTACACACACATCAATTCAGGATAATTTGCGCAGGAAGGCGAATTCCAGTTGCTTGCTCTTCCATTAAGAGCCCCTCACAGGAAACAAGTTTCAAAACAGACCTAACTAAGAAACTATACCTTTGGCGGGCCTCAGCAAAGCACCTTCCGAGAACATTGTTCACCCAGTCCTCTATTGCTTCATGCCTGTCCGATAACCATGCAGCAGCAAGTATCTGTTCCATGACTTCTGCATCAACCTCCAGCAGACCATTACACCCAATTGTCTTGCAGAAGCTCTTGTTGATCTCCTTCAATATTTTGTCAGCAAGGGCATCAAAATCAAAAGGCTTGAAAATGATCGTTTCATCCATTTGATCAAAAAAGTCTTCCAACCAAGCCTCTGAGTTCTCAGATACAGCTTCACTGTCATAGTTTCTGTTATCGGTATCATTTGCCTCCAACTCTTCAAAAGACAGATTCAAATCTAGATTTATAGTTAATGGTCTGTGGGCCCGTTTGGCTGTCTCCAAGGCTTCTTGCTGCATGGTGGGGTCACCAGAATCAATCAGTTTCCGCTTATTCACAAACAAGCCAGAGATGCCTTTCCTAGGAGTCACCAATACATTTGAACTATTGCTTTTGGAGGAATGATCACGAGCACCTCCAATAAAAATTTGCATTTGCCGGCATTGAGCTCCTAAAATTCTCTCCTCCGAGAAATTAAAGGGTTCCTTACCAGAAAAGAAGGTTTTCATACCCTTTGTAACTCTTGAGGCTGTCACAAAGATCACATTGTTTATGCCAATTTCTCTTCCATGTGAGTCTGAAAATTTACCAGTCCTAATAGCAGAGGACAAGCTATTTTGGGCTAGTATATCAACCTTCTCTACATTGTCAATGAAGACAACTGACAAGGGTTTCTTGCTCAACTCCCCAGCAATGTAATCAACAACTGTCTTCCCTCGGAACTTCACATCATAATTATTCATTTCATGACGATCAAGGATCATGTTTGGATGGCTGCTACAGTGGGAACTTAGATCCACACAGATAAGGTTTTCCTCACTGCCAAATATTATGTCTGCAAGGGCCAAGGCAGTTTTCTTCTTTGCAACTATATCAGGTCCAAGGAAATTGAACCATATATCTCCTTTCCGGTTTGCCCCACGACGTCTTTCACCTTCTGTTCTGCAGCGGACTATAGTTTGACTAATGGCATGTATAGCTTCATCTTGCCTGCCAACCTTGTCCATAAGACCTCTCCACACGTTCTTGAAATATGTTGGATCAAAATCACGGCTCAGATCAGGACCAGGGTAGGAGGGAGACTGGGCAGGAGGGTTTGAAATACTGCTGTTGTCCACATCAATCTCAGTAGGAGACCAACCAGAACAATCCTGCAGAAGTTCTTTAAGAGATAGACATGCTGGTTTTTTTGGCTCCTTAGATGTACATGCATAAAGTGATCCCAACCCTAAATCTGTCATCACAGAAGTTGCCGAAGAAGATGATGCATGACCATCTGGCATGTTTAAACTCGACGGAGTGCCTTCGGGGGAACAGACATCCTCCGCCTCAAGGTGTTCACTCTTTGAAGGTGTTACCTGTAGTGTGGAAAGGAAGTTCTCACTCTTGCATTTTGGAACCACTGAAATGGGCATGCTCAGTTCAGGCGTGGAAACCCTTTCCAAGTTCATAGACAAGGGAGGAATAACATCTTTACATCCACCTTCATTTAGGGAGGCATTTTTACTGTTGCCGTTGTGATCATCAAGTTTTTCTTTACCATCTACAACAAATGGAAAACCCTCGAAAGTTGGAAGACTCTGAGATCCAGCTTGATAAGCATTCTCATCAGCCTTTCCACAGCTCTGGTGAAGATGCAAGCATCTATCATTCCATTTTCTCTGCAGCCCCAAGATTTTGGAATTCAATATCAACCCATCATCTCCGGCCTGCACTGAAATGGTGGAACAAGTTTTTTACATTTTTTTTTTTTTCTGACAAGCTATTCCATGCAGTCACAGAAAGAGAACAATTGACAAACTATAAGGTATACTGCATAAAACTAGGTAATAATGCCCTTCAAATCCACAGGACCCAGAAAAAAGACTCTTGTTCTCAACAAGAAAAAATGAAGGCATGGTTTTAAGTATCAGTATCAGATTGTCCGTATTGCCTGATCCCAATCAGTGCCAGACAAGAACAATCAAAATGATCGAGAAAGATCCAGATCAGTATTGAACTGAAACAATTTTCTCTTCATGGTGATCTCAAAATCCCTGCCAGATCTGCCAACCGGCAGTAAAACAGACAGGCTATTGACTGTCATCATTACATGCATATTTTGGTTCTCATCAAGGCATCAAGTAAAACTACCGAACCCCACCCCCCAACCAAAAAAGAAAAAAGAAAAAAAGAAAAGAAAAGGAAAAGGTGAAAAATCTCAATCAGTCTCTGAGCGGGGAGGAAGAAAATAAGCAAAAAGGAAAATGATCCTGAGTATTACACCACCCCCCCCCCCCCAAAAAAAAATAAAGAAGAAGAAGAAGAAGAAGAAGAAAAGAAAGAAAGAAAAGAGGTTGCCTTTACATCACTTATACGATTATAACACTATGTACACACTAAGATATTTCCTCTTCGTTTCAGACAAAGCAGAACTAATCATAGGAACTCAGAGATAACTTCAACAAGGATACACACCTTTGCAATATCCAGTCCCTCATTTATGTTCAGTTCAGCTGTATGCAGCCGAGGTACAGATTGATATGTGCTGCTTAATGGTCCCTTCAGATGAGATGGTGTAGGAAAAAACCCACCAAATGGAACAAACGAATCCAAGCTGCAAGTATATCATAAGCATGAACTGTGAGATCCAATAACACAATACTCCAAAGTAAGTGAAACACATGGATCTAGATGTCAGAGAAGACGGTAAATTAACATGAAGCAGATCAAATTCCCAAGTTGCCATACCAGACAGAATCACAATTATGTCGCAATAGATCAGTGTATCCTATCTCCTACCCAACATATGTATTACAGATCTGCATAGCAGACATGTTAAATATTCCTTACTCAACACCAGGTTACCTTTGTCCAATGAATAGAAGTCTCCATCGAACAATATGAGAAGGTTTTGAGGCTCCCCTCAAATTCATTATTCTGAAGAAGTTTTCTAAACAAATGGCATCAGAACATCATCAAATTTTGTATCTCAAACAGTTGGTTTGTGCAAGAATCTTTTTCATGTCATTATTAGCTACACTATCAAATAAGTAACATAAAGTCCTCCATCCGACACCACTCATCTTCACAAACCCACAGTACTTTCCCAGACCCACCTTAAACCCAACCCCTTCCACAAAGTAGCTTCATTATCGGTTCTCCTTACTCACCTCATATGATAACATACACCTCCTTAGTCCCAACCACCATATTCTGCCCCCACCACTCTATTCCATGAAACCTAATCTTCCTTAGTAAGCTCCATACCATGTCCCCAAGAGTACCTTTTTCAGGTTCTCAAATCCCAAAGTGAACCCTCTTATTCACTTTAGACACCATATCTGTCTATATCTTACTGAATGATATTTCTTCTCTCTTCCCAGCTCCCAAAAAAAAAAATATATATATATATATATCTCTTTTGAGTTCTATTCAATCTCATAATGATGAAGAGTGGTCTTTTGAGCAGTAAAGTATATCAGAATAAAAACAAGTAGACTTTCATCAAACTTCTTTTACCCCCTACCCCCTCCCCCTCCCCCTCCCCCTCCCCACCCCCACCAAAATTAAAAAAATTGAGAGAAGCCAGGTAATTTGACCAAAAAAAAAAAAAATTCAGAAGCTGACCTATAATTAATAATAGATCTACTGAACTTGTATATCTCAACAAAATAAAATCATTAACTAAAGTAAATCAGCAATTAGAGGGTCACAAAATCATAAAAGTGCAACATATAAACATGCATATGCTTTTTATTAACTTCAGATAAAAATATAATACCTTTAATTACTTCTAATAAATATAGGATAGAAGTAGGGTAACTGCCACTCTGCTGGGCCTAGTCCAGCAAGAGCCAAATTTTGAAACCACAGGATGATTTGGGCTCATCTGAGCCATGAACCATTCGATCAATAGGGAGCTCCATGGATTGGCCACAAGTTAAATTTGGTTTTACAACTAAAACATATGGCTCACCATATTTTGGATTTTCTAGTTAACCATCTCGTCCATTTCTTAACTTTTCAACATTTTCTTTCTATATACTTTATTTGGGACGCAGACAAACTATATTAGGCTAAGGTAGAGGGAAAAATCCAAGCCACATGGCAGTTATAAGCAGCCTGTTATTCCTCCACCTCCCCACATACAAATACAATAATTAAAGTGCAAAAGAATTTTTAAAAAGTATAAATATTTCAAACATTAAACCAGATATAGTATAGCTATTCGTACACATACACACAAATGGAGACTTCTATAAATTCGAATCAGAGCATACTTAGTAAATTAGGGTCAGAAACACAAGTAGGAAATGCTCTGGTAATAATCTGATTTTTGACGAAAAATTGGCATACATATAATATCAATATATTTATATTTCATAGTAGACATCATTAATAGAAGTTAGATATAACAACAGGAACTAAATGATAAACATGGAAAAAATACAGAATAAAATATATAAAGTATGTGAATAACGCAATCAAGGTGTAAAAAATACAAATTTACTAATGATGATCATGAGTGTCTAAAGTCAAACTTAGAATTCCATGTTTACCTAATACTTTATGGTATAATTAAGGTTTACCAAATGTGTGTGTAATATTTTAAGCTTACCATTACCACCAAAACCAAAATTCCAGAACTTGCCTGCTATCATATAGGAAGACAAGAAAGGGAGATACTATTCCAGCGACAAACCTATCCAGTGAGTTAAACTTGCAAAACTATGACAAGAAACAGATACATGAATAAATAATTGAACAAACATTGTAAATTTATGGTTTTTGCATCTGACATCTCCAGATTGGAACAAATGTTATTTACCCCTATACATGTGCATCAAAAGAACAGATATAACAAAATATCTATTTGTGACCTACAAGGTGGGATCCTAAGATTTCAATTCCAAGAAAAGGTCTTTCTCAGCAAAGTGTAAAACTGAGGACGACATAAGATGGTACCATTCCAGAAAACCAATGGCGTAAGGTGAGGAGTATTCTGACATAATCCTGACACAATCACAACATTAAGATGACAGGTACAGATAAGGGCAAACCACAAACTAGTCAGTAGACTCAGTACTAGCAAATAAGTTCAAACTGGATGCCAAAATAGCCCCCCTCTCCATTATAAAATATGAAATCTCTAAAGTCTGAATAAGTAAACTAAAAATTTTAAACGCGTACATACATGAGATGTAACTGAAAACTCGAACTGTATGCTGTAAATACAATAGCTTTGTTGAGGCTATCAAGAAAGAAAGGCCAAGACAAGGAGAAAACGACATAAGCCACCCACCTGTTGGGTCTAGAGTAGAGTCCTCCCATGGAACCGATGGAAGGTTTGAGAGAGGTGATTGGCAGGAGTTGCAAATCCCAATCTTTCTCTATAGAAGGGAACCTTCTTAGGAACTTCAGATATATCTCATAACTTGCTGCTTCCGCGATCAACCACAAGTGCCCATGGTGAAGCTCCAGCAGCTTTGTCAATTGGGAAACTACGTAATTCACGGCATCAATCGAGCCGTCAGTAATGAATCTTTCCAAGTCTCCAATGTTAACAACCACGCCCGACCCAGAACAACTCTCTACTGAATGAGCCAAGTCCTCAAACCTCAAACCCAGAGAATCCTCACTCCCAATGGCAGAAAATAACTCTGAAAGCTCCTTCTCAATACAAATGAAGCTCAATCTAGGTAATTCAGCAGGCAAAACACCTGCTTTTCCTCTCTGTACACATTCTGCGAAACTCCGAACCGTATCGTGAGCGAAAACACCCACAAGCAATGGATTTCTCCCAGTCTTCTTCGCAAGAATCTCACCTATCCTCGTGCAATTATCATCTACTCCCGAATGCCCAGAAAACCCAGCGAAACCCGGGAACGGAAAACTGAAACTCCGTCGACCAGGCTCAGAATCTCCACCAGTTAAATTGCATAAGAAGATTGGGGGGCACCGACGAGGATGACGAATGAGCGGCAGTGGTGGGCGAACAATCGCTAACTTGATATCGCAGCTAAGAAAGCCCGCTTCCGCAAACACCTTACTAACAACAGGGTCATCGAGAATTGACAATGTCAACTGCCGAAGCTCAACTTTGACACACGAAAGCGAAGTGTGTTGCTGCTGCTGTTGCTGATGGAAGTGGAAGCTTTCGGGGTGCCGCCTTTGATTCGCTTGAGAGCGTCTGATGGCAGCCATGAGAGAGTTGGATATGGGAGGCTCATCAAGGGCCTGAGACGAAGGGAGACGATCGAGTGCAACACCGAAGTAGAGCTCGAGAGCTTTAAACTGAAGGCGAGGAGAATAAGAGGAACTGCGAGCACGCGTGCATGCCTCGCGCAGCGACGAGGAGGGCAGCGCGAGGAAAGCCGAGACGGCATGTAAAGAGGTGGTTTGAGCATGGCCGCGGCGGCGAGCGACGCCAACGGCCTCGTCGAGCGCGCACGCGGCCTCGGATGTTAAGCATTGCCTAGCGGCACTAACCGGCGTTCGCATCGCCGGCGATCATAAATATAAGAGGAAATTAACAAATCAAACTCAATCCACTCAACGCCACCAAACCAAATAAAAAATTCCAGTGGAGTAGACTTCATCACCTTTTAATTATTTAAGTAGCTGAGACTCCTTGTCGCTGTTTGCTCTCCAAAAAGGCATTGGTGCTTCGTGGGTCCCTTCTTTCTCTCTTTGAGACCGTTGAACAAACACATGGTGAGCACAGATTCTCACTCCCACAAACTCTCTCTCTCCCTCTCCCTCTCTCTCGGTCATACGACTCATACCCTCATAGGTGCGCGCACGGAGCATCGTGAGATGCCGTGCCCACTTATGCCGATGGGTCCAACCATCAATTCACATCAGTTATTCCAATGGGTCTATTCTATCTGCCTCTCTCTCTTTAAGAAAAAAGAAAGAGAAATGGTGGAATGAAGAATAAGGCCTCCCACCCACACCCACCACCACCACCACCCACACCCACCACAAACGACACAGAAACCTTCGATCTTCAGTCTTCAAAAGAGTTTGTAAAAAATAAATTAAAAAATATTCACCATCAAACAGGGCTTTGATGAGTTTGATCCTCCTCCCAACTCACATATGGTTCAGGGGAGAAAAGTGTTTGATAGATGCATTTTTTTGTCCAGTCTCACAATCTGAATGTTTCTTTCACCTACTTTTGCGCTTGAAAGAATAGAAAACTCAACAGTCCATGAGAACCAACCAATGGATACCCACAAGCAAAACCCAAAAGCTAAAATCCCTGAGACGTAGGTGTTTGAAAAGAGGGTGCAGAATAGGAATTTGCAGAGAAGGAGAGAGAGAGAGAGAGAGAGAGAGAGAGACAGATTTGTCATCAAATGAGAAAAAGTTGAAGCAAAGGGAGGTTGGGTTCTTCTATCATCAGTGTCTGCGTGCGTGGGAATAGAGCAAAGGCAAAGGGACATACCTCCAAAAAGCTAATTAGTCATGACAGCTTCCTTTGGACACATGCGTGTATTCCCCACTTGCACTGTAGTAAAGGAAAGAAAGGCCCTCTCCTATTGCGTGAGGTGGATGATTACTCTCTCACCTCCTTTTCTGATGTGGAAGGGTGATAATGACTTAAAATTACTGTTCATCTAAATCGACATTTTTCACAAATTTTACAATCTGAAGCCCCTATTTTCATATTTGTCATTTTTTGCCTCAATTTGAAATTTACTTTTCGAAAGAAAATAAGCCTCTTAAAATTTTGAATCGCGAATTGTATCCCTATAAAAGAAAGGTATGTTGAGAAAAAGACTTAATCGTTGGAATCTTTGGTGCAGAGTCTATAAATTATACATTCTTTAATTCAATCATATCAATTTTCTTCGATTTTGACTCTATTTCAAGGATATATTTTTTTTTTTTTGACAAATTTTATGAACTAGCTATTCGGCTCACCTATTTATAACATTCAACAAGTTTGATGGGGTCTCAAATTTTATAGATTCAAAGGTTTTCTCATTCATATGTTAAGTTTCACTTAATTGGATTTGTTTAGGTGGTAAAACAAAGATTAAAAAAATTATAGAATTAATTAAGATTATTTTCATTTATTTTTGAATTTTTGGTTCAATATATTAAATTTTATAAAAATTTGTTTTTTTTTTAGTAAAAATGTGTTTTAGGGATGATAAGAACAATGTGTATTTAGGAACTAAACTTTTGCATCCTAGGTCTAAGTCGATTGATTTTCTGGTGTGGATTGTTCAATTGTGCGGAAAACTCGTTTGTTAACATATGTTGGTTGTACTATTCTCATACAGTCTGTGTTATCTCCTATCCCAACTTTTTGGATGTCTTATTTTTCTTTCTCGAAAAGAATTTGTTGTAAATTAGATTCAATTATTCCAACTTTTGGGGTGGAGGAGAAGCGAGAAAAGAAATGGCTACTTTTATTTATTGGAGAAAAGTTTATTCTCCTAAAAAGATTGTCCTATGCCCATAATAACGTTTGTTAATTAAACTTGGGTGGAAATTGTTGGTCGATGACCAAAGTTTATGGCCTTCTATGTTGCGAGTCAATTCAAATCGTTAATGGATATTTCTGTTTCTTTTTAAATAGGATCTTGGACATGGAACAACATTGTTAATATTCTACTGCTCCTTAGAAAGATGGTTTGAACTCGTATCGGTGATGGTGTTAATACTAGTTTTTGGGAGGACTCTTGATATTTGGTCTACAAGATTTGCGTTTACTCTCTTTTTGACACCCTTATTTATAAGGTTAGAGACTTTATGTTAGAAAATTATTAGATTATGTCTCTTTTATCTAACATTTCATCCCCTTCCTCATTTTATTCTTTGGCTAACTCTAACTCTAGATGGTGGAAATTTTTATGGAAATTAATTAGTTACATTGAGTTTAGAATTTTTTCTTTTGTGGAGAGTTTTACATGAATGGTTGCCATGTACGTAAGTCTCGTTTGGCTTAAATGGGGTAAGGTGAATTTTCTTGTGATTGGTTAATTTGTATGGATGGTGCAGCAGGAAGTGAGGTTGAGACAAAAGCCAAGGGCCTTCTTCAAGGGGTCAATCAAAGCAGGTCTGCTCTTAGGAAACCAACCAGTAGAAGCATGAACTGATTATGTTTGGTTGCTGAAGCTTATTCCCAAGTCTTAGGATAGTTGTTGGCCATGATTGTTTTAAACTTCTCTACGATGTTCACTTATGTATTCTGTTCAGAAGTTTGTTCTTAAGAAAGTGTGATGGTACCATGGTAGTTTTAGTTCAGTATCAGCTGGCTAGACGAAATAGGTTAGATTGATGTAGGTTTTTGGTATCTTAATATGCTCATGAATTTGTATGTCATGTTTGAAATAAATGAGAGGTAAATACTTGAATTAGCATCGAATTTGACAAATGATCAATCTAGATTTCAAACCATTCTCTAGATGTCTGATGGCCAGAATTGCGATATAACCAAGTCATATAGACTTGTTCTTTATGCCATAATACATGATTTAATATATTATCATCTGAAACCTCTACCTTTTTGTCGCAGTTGCACTGTTCCTATTGAAGCATTATACTTCATGACAAGTTCTAAGCTTGTGATTTCAACTTAAGAGCTTATAGTTTGGGAAGAATGTCATATAATATAAATGCAAGAGACCTGGTCACGTGGCCTTTGTACCAGCACAGGTGCCAATGAGAGCCTACATAGGAGAAGGGTTTTTATTTCATGAAGGACAGAGCAGTAATTTCATGTGTTACTGTGTCTGGAAGTAGGAGCCACGCGACAAATACTGTTCTTTTCTCCATAATATAATTGAATAAGCTGATTAGCATAAAATGTTGTGCTACAGTCACATAAGGTCTAGACTTAAAAAACTTTTTAGGCTAATTTTTACATTAACGGTCCAACCATCTCCTAAAAGGTTTAATTAATAAAGTTTAATGCAAGTCTATGGATCAGTGCTGAAAAGGTGACTGTATTAATATGAGAAGGTGGCTGTTATTAATTTCCTCATCATTGAGTACATCCTCTTTATCGATCTGTCTTAAGCATTATTAAGATGCAAAACAAGATTACAAATAGTTCAAGAACAATGGTTTGTAAAGTTTAGAAAAGTAATCAAAAACTAGGAATCTTATCTCTTTTAGAGACTTGGTCCCATGTAGCCATAAAGTAGGACACAACCATCTTTCATATTTAACCATAAGTAGAGTGGACCAAGGAGATTGATGATCCATTAGCTCATACCAATTAACATAGTACTAAAAGTAGAAGATGATATAGGCCTCTTGATCAAACTCAATATTTTGATGTTTAAGCCTCACATCTCACTACTCACAGCTGAGTCCCTGTATAAGTTTTTAACTTATCATTAAGACACTATTCAACTTTCTGTAAGGAGATTATTCTTTGAATTACAATTGTGTTGCTTTGATAAAATATATTAATATATATATTTTTTTATAAAAAAAGACTAATATATACTTTTAGGAGAGAGATCTATAAGTTGCCAGTTTAATTATATATATATATATATATTGACATCTTATACGTCAAACCAATAATGGGTAGCAAAACAATATGCGTCTAATATCATACTTCAGTGGTGATACCCATATATTTTCCCTTGAGTGATGAGATTTTTCACCCCTACAATACTTACAAAGATTCTACGCAGCCTACCTATAATATTTGGGATGAATGAAGTTGAAGACTTATGGAGATTGATAGTTTGGCCTGATGCCCCACAATAGACACTCAAAATAATCTTTTAGCTACCAGAGTGAACTATGGTTAGGCTAGAGGAAAAGCATGTCGTCATTTGCAAAGGAGTGTGTAGCTTCTAGGCTTTTCTTTCTAATTTTGACACTTTGTAGACCATTGTTGGAAGCTGCCACTAATATCAATGATGTAAGAACTCAATACGAATAATGAATAATCTAGGAGAAAGTAAACAAATTTGCCGTAAGCTTTTGGAAGTGGTGAGATGACTTTTTAAATGCCATTGGTAAGGAAGAAAAAGAAGATTATGCTACCACATTGTATCATCAAATGAACCCACTCCTCATATAGTCCCAATTTCAATAGAGCTGTTGTGAGAAAATTCCACCCAACCCTATCATATGCCTCCCACATAAAATGTTGCAAGTCAAAAAAAAAAAGTGGGCGAGTCTGCGACAGAATGGATAAGTTGCACTATCTGTAATATATTTGATACATATTCAAAACTTGAAAACAACCTCCTCTACAAAGCAAATGGTAAAATTGCATACACTTGCTTTTCCTAGACCTCAATAGCAGGATTGCATGTCCCCCGATCAATAATTAATGAGTTTTTTTTTTTTTATTATTATTAAAGGATTTCGATCTTTTTGAGCAGCTTGATCCATATCATCAAGGTTTAAAAAAAAAAAAAAAAAACAAACAAACATACAAAAAAACTTGGAATGCCCCTCCTTGACCATGAAAGTGAGATTAATGACCCCATGTGAGAACAATGAGGAAAATTGTGTAATGTAATTATGAAATCAAAGATCTGCCCTTTTCTCTGCAAGTTTTTTTTTTTTTTTTGGTGAAGATTCTCTACAAGTTAGCATCTTTCAGGATTTCAGGTTACATGATCTCATAGCATTCTTCTAGGTTGCCACTTGTTGAGTGGCCTTTCTATCCATCTGCTTAATAATTGCCGGGTAGGATAACGACCTTGACAACTAAAAGGATAGACAATCCGGCAAGCACGCGTGTAATGCTATAAGTGGTGAATGTGAAAAAAAAAAAATCTAAAGTAGCATCTAACCCAAGATCTTGGCATTGGAATCTTAATTATTACATATTTATGCTTGAAATAGAATCCATCCTTGTCACGCGTCTTATCTTTGCTTCTCCTCTTCCTTTTTGAGCCAAACAAAATAGCCCAACAGTAGGGGACCATCTCCCCAAGTCAATGTATTGTAAGCGTTTGAGATATTTCCCCACTGAAAGACTCACTGTAGCTCTGCTAGATACTTATTGAATGTTATGCCCCACATACAATTATTCCTTTGCCTTCATCATGAAGGAATGTCATTTTTAAGGAGGCTTTACTTTTCATAATCAGGATATCAATCTTTACCTTCTTGTGAGTTGCAAGTGGGTGTGGATCAATGTTACGATGTCATATAAGCTTTATAGGGGTTGATCACACATGGATTACGACTGTATGAGTTGATATGATTTTAGGTTCCTTATTAATTGGTTTAAGGGGATTGAGTTCTCCCAAGATTCGTATCAATAATATCAGAGCAACCGATGCTCACGTTAGGCCTAGACATCTTAATTTTTACGATTGAGAGTCTCCTCTATATAGACAACACAGGTCCTCCTCATTGGTCTAGAGTTTCTAACAAGCTTACATGGGTCCTCCTCCAATTGGAAGGATAATCCTCTGTCGTGGCTGAGCTGGTTGGATCCATAACAATTAACTCAACCTAGGTTAGCAATCACAACGTCTAACCAAACTATGGTAAGATTCTATAATGACTAACTTAACCGTGGTGAGTTTGAGAGTTGAATAACCACCTGACCTTAGTTAGCCACCTGGGGTTAAATAACCGCCTAACCTTAGTTGGCCACCCTGTGTTGATCGGGAGTCTCTATTGTTGCTCAGCGTTTGGGGATGTTGACTCGTACTAATGAGGTCAGGGTGCGATCTCCCGACCATTGACTGATCAAGGAGTATATATGATATATCATATGTCCTCCACTCCCTTAAACTCCTAGCATAAGGGCTCAGGGAGTACCATTTTCACTTGAACACCTATTCCGAGACTAATCGATGAATATATACTTATCTTAAATTGTCTCTCCTTAAGCCTATTTAAGGGGTTGAGTTATCTCAAAATTCAAATCAATCAATTCAAATATATATTTTCTATTGCCTACAATTATGTTGCCAATCAAGTCATATAGTGTGTCCATTATGTAAAGGCAAAAAAAAAACCTTTCGAATGGCTTCGTGTCTAAATCAATTGGACAAGCAACCATATTAAAAAAAAAATTGTATTTAATTGAGAAGTCAAGAGAAGAGGCTTCTTGTATTTTTTACCTCACCATGTTTAGTAGTCTGGCCAAAACAGGGTTGGGCATATTTCGAACAAGTGGCAGAAACGATATGATTAAGAAAAGGATTATTGATAGATAGACCATGTCATCAGCCAATATTGCTTGTGAACATTCTAATAATCTCACTTAACAATATCTCTCTCCCTAGTCTCCACAACAATTACTTTTGCTAACTAGAGAGAGAGAGATGGTGGGGAGAGCATATCCGTGGATGGAATGATGTTGATAGCCCTCTTTATATAAAGAGGATTCGATTAGAAACGAAAAGAAAGGAAGGTCCAATCCAACGGGGACCAGCGAACCACGGGAAGTGAAGTTCCCTGTATTTAGGTTTGCCAAGTGGCATATGACTCATCTTTGTTTTTCAAGTCATGAGGAAAAGGGTCCCATGAAAACAAAAAGAAAGAAAGAGAGTGAACATATTCAACGTTCCACTCTTTTGCAGTTGATGTATATGTGTGTTTTTTTGGGAGGAGATTAGGTAATGCCGTTGGTGTTTTTTTTTTATTTTTGGAGTTAGCTTCTCAACTCATGGTGAATCCTTACATAAGCGAAGTGGAAGGTTCAGTTTACATATGCTCACACATAAACACACAGGGAAGTAGTTGTTATCCTCCTTTTTAAATATTCTGAAAATTAATAAATGAATGGAAATAGGGAAATGATCCCAACAAAATCGGAAGCTAATTGATTTCATTCCTCTCTCTCTCTCTCTCTCTTTTTTGTACACAACCTGTAAATATCCCATGTGCTACCCAACAAGAATAGAACAAAATAAAAAACCAATAAGCTCTTGATCTTTTTGACAAAACCTATGATAGATATTTTAGAAGTGCAAAAGAAGCAAGAAAAGAAAAGTGTCATATGACAAGTCCATCACAAAAAACTTCTGCAATAGGGGTTTTGAGATGAGATCTACTAATGCTTGGGTGCTCTAACATGGTATTGCAATTCCGGTGTCTTCCCATTATCATTGAACTTGATAAATTGGGTTCTTCAGATATTGAAAGAGGGTTGTTGAGGAGATATATGTTCTTGAGATGCTACCATTCTTAGGCTTCGTATTTTGCACCCCATGATAGAGAAGAAGGGAGAAAAAGAGAGAAAGTAAAAAATAAATTACGTATTATAAGAGGAATGGAATTAGAAAAAGGAACGAGATTAGTTACCTTCCGTTTTTGTTGGGATGATTTTTCCTCTTTTTTTTTTCTAGAATATTTGAAAAAGAGGATAACAACAAATTTCCATTCCATTAAGACATTAACAAGTGTCAATATGTGGGTGTAAGTGAATTGAGACTTCCACTTCGCTTACATGAAGATTCACTGGACACGAGATAGGAGGAAGCATATGGAACTTTTTCAAGATGATGAGGAGAGTGATAGACACAAATTTAGGTATATCGCTAAAATATCCAGCCTTTTCCCATATTTTTAGGCAGGAATGTTGTCCATCCGCACCTTCTACACTTTGACTTTGATATAGTTTGAGTGTGAAAATAAGCAATAGGCACAGGACAAATGGGTTTTTTAACACCCAGTTGTGTTTGGGTGTGGGGAACGTTCGACGGCGGGCAGTGTTCTTAAAGAATGCTCCAATTCACTAGTCGCACGACCCTTACACCTAGACACAAAAGATAGTAAAATGGTACCCCCATCCTTGGGAAACCCAAAAAACTTGGATTTAGATCTTCTTAGCAATTGGGCTGCCCAGAGAGGCATACAATTGTTGGGAGGATCTGAACACACACCCCAACACACAGTCGGGTCCTTCTAGCCATCGGATGCCTCCCTAAGTAGCGCCACCACTAGAGTGAATCTCGACGAAAAAAATCACCCACTATTTATGCCTTTGTATACCCATTCATTGGCCCCCATGCTGACACAGGGATCACGCGATGAGGGATTTTTTTTTTTTTTTTTTTTCCTTTTCCCGCGCATAGTGGCTAACAAACTTCTTCAATAATTTTTTTTTTTTTGGCCTTTTCTGAAATCTTTCTCTATAAAGTTGTTTGGAAGTGTTGGAGAGCTCTCTCGTCAACTTTCGTATCTAGTGGTTTGTTGTGTTCCTAATTTTTAAATCATTTACAGGATGAAGATCAAATTATATAGGTTTTCCAAGTTGCAGCTCTCCCCACCAACCTTTTTTCTTTTAATCAGGTATCTTTGGGGTCTACCGTCTCTCTAGTCAAGATAGGAATCATATACATATATCATCAGATTTTGGGTTAGGGTTCTCCTTTATTCATGTTTATCTTCCCTATCCCCCTCCCTTTCCTCCCATATGGGTATAGTTTGACTAGTTTCCACGTATGTTACATCTCCAATAACTTATACTCATCAAGTGGAAGAGGTCAAGAGGAACCCAAAGTTTTAATACCAAATGGATGAGCCAAGTGCCAAGTTTGAGTTCAATAATTCACATGGTAGGTGGAAAAATCCGTAAGCTACATCAATGGCGGTGCGAAGAATGATATCATTCACATGGGGTCTAGATAATCAGAATAAGGGAGAGAAAAAAAAAAAAAACCCTATATAAGAGCAAAATAATACTTTCAATGTTGTGAAAATTCTTTTAACTCTTATACTTATAGCCAGTTTCTATTGCATGATTCTGATTTCTAAGCTAGTGGTCTCCATTCTTTAGGGCATCTGTTTCCTTTGAAGGTTTGGTCTATGTTATGGGAATTACTTATTCATCTTAAGTTTAAAATTTTCGTGTGGAAGCTCCTCAGTGGAGATGGGATGGCGAGAATATTAGAGATTTGGACTGACCGCAAGATGTGGACCAGGATCCTTTGTCGTGCAATATGGCATGTAGTGCAGATCCAAGGGATGGGAGTACCTTGGGCTGCGTGTCTGAGGGCTCCCAACCCTTGAATCTACACTACACTATATTGCGCTACAGAAGAGCCCAATCCTGATTGGCTGATTGATAGGTTCTGAATTTTCAATCTCGAGCATGTTGGCCTTGGGAGTTATTTGTCTTTTGGTGGATTTATTTAAATTAATCTTTATGTTTGGCTCTGTAATTATTCTAAAACAACATAGATCTCTATTCTCAATAGCTTATAACAAAGCTGGTCTTTGAAGACTATGGACAGGTTGTCTATTTAGAAGGCTTAAATTGGTTAATAATCAGTTATTCAGTTCTTAGACTAATTACAACCCAACTAACAGAGATTGATCACACCAAGATCAACTGATAGATTAATTTATGTTTACGGTTTGGCAACCTTAACGATAATTAATGGGAGAGGGTTCCACACAATGCCAATGTGGTGGAGAATTTGAACGCCACTATAAATGGCAGCGCAGAGAATGATATTAGCCACATGGGAGTCAAATATGTCACACCCCGTGTCACACCCCGTTCACATATAACCGGACCGGTGATCGAGTTAACTTCGGTTAACAAAAACATGTCAGGATCATCTAATACAGTACCCCACCACAGCATACCCACATCTAAGATAAGTGTTCAAAAGTTCAGCGGAAAACTTAAATTGCCTATAAATATCCCCAATATACTTGATACCCAAATTGTAGTATATAGCCAAGTATATGTGGGCCCGCAAGCATGATATTTACCCAAAAAGAATAACAATTTATGTGTCAAGTACACAAAAGGGGAGGTCATCAAAAGAATCAAAAAGCAAAATCTTGTACGGTGTCATTACTGTGGTCCCGTAGCACAGCCTTCGCACATGCAATCAGCACCGTGCTCATACTCCTCGGGGACCCACCAATCCTCAATGAAAAAGTCGACAGTGGGGCCCGACTCCTGATCTTCAGGCGGGTGACTTGCAAAATCATCTAAAAGAGGTATGCACGTGAGATGAGCTCACTAGCTCAGTAAGTGAAAAGAAGGACCACACAAATAGCCACATCTATATGCATTATATGCTATGCAATTCATTTTAAATCTTATCCACCTAAACAATATTACTAAGTCTTTGGTTATCTGTTACTTACAACCATAGTGCGCGTATGCCCCAGGTACGAGCCCGAACTCCATCCCGTGATACGCCTATAGGGTTATCGGAGAAGACCCACCATGAGTACTCAGAAAAGTAAAGCATACCGACTACCGGCTCTCAACATAAAAGTAAATGATAGAAAAGTAAAGGTGCTAACCCCAGTAATTTAAAAGCAGTATGATTGACCCTCTTGAATATACCACTAAGGTTGTCGACTGTCCTAATGACCAGTCGGGCGTATGTCTAACCGTCACAGTGACCCAAAAACCTCGACCACTGCTTCCCCACAAGTGATAACCCAACACCTCAACCCCTGTTAGGAATGATCGTAGCACGAGGAATGATAATCCTAAATCATATGCTCCTATATGACAAAGTATGATTGCATAGTACCACCACGTCCCATACCACGGGCCACCAATGCACTCGTTTTCAAGCCGACTATGGTTTCTAGTCTAATAATGCATCATGCACAATAATCCAATCGTTCATCACATAAGCACATCAATCATTTAGCATTGATAATGTAAAGCACAACACACATATCATAAATCATTTGTTTAAAATGCACAAGCAATGCGTGCGAATGGCATACGAGGATGACTGATATACACATAATTTGCATAATGACATGGCTAGTCTAGATACAATTTAATGATGCAAAAACAAGCCTTAAAATAAATTCAAATGTCCTCTCCCCATTTACTTGTTGGGTACAGAAGCTCACGTTCGGTACGGGTGAGATCCGACGTGAGAAACGTAAATTCAAGTAAAACCTATCATAAGTGAATGGGGTTAGCATTTCACCACCTTGGGGTCAAAACTAACGAGGTTTGATATTTAAATCATATTTAAAATCATAAAAGAGGGTTGTCCATCCATTTTGGGTCCATTCGGGCTCAAAAATCCGACTGGGGGGCCAACAGGTGGGCTAGACAGCCCACCTGTCTTCGCCCACCGGTCTTCACAGGTGGGCCGGATAGAACCGATGGGCCCCCTCAAGTGGGCGGGTTCACCCGTCGGTCTTTGCCCACTTGTGGGGGTAGAAATTTACTTTCTTCTTTGAAACATTCCTCAACCTTGGGAAAACCAAATGGAGCTGTTCCAATCACATTTTTCACATATCTAAGGTCTTATAAGATGATTCTAACCTAGATCTAAGTTAGATTTAAGGATTGAAAAATAATCTTACCTTCCTTGCTCAAGAACTCTTCCAAAACCCCAAAATCACCTCTTAACTCAAGAAATCACCAATACTTCTCAAATCTTATAAACACTTCTTTAAACCTCCAAAATCAACACATAGACCATCTATTAAATCTTAGATTCATCATCACAAGTGGGATTAACAAGATCTCAAGGAACTCTACCCAAATTAAGGGTTTCACTTGGGGTTTGGTGAAAGTTTAAGAAGTATAACTTTCGCTCACCTCAAATCCTAGGTCTCTTCTTGGGGATCACTTTTTCGGTGCCGGAATGAGAAGATCAAACCTCGGCGTCACTTAAAATCATTTCTTCCTCCTTTTTCTTTCCCTTTTTTCTTCTTCGTTCTCTTTTTTTTCTTCCTTTCTTTCTCTCTTCTTTACTCTTCTCACCAACTCTTTAATGCATTAAATGAGAAAAAGGAAAAGACACAATAAGTACTATTTATACTAGAGAATATCTAGTAACCATATGGGTGGGTCACACAGGTGGGCGGGTTCGCCCGCCTGTGACCACCCACCTGTTGGTCAAAACTTAGCCAAACTATTAAGATTTTGATGGAATTCGACTCGACATTTATCTCACTCTCGGTACGAGATATATAATATGTATACACTTTAGGATACAGCTACATACCAGCACTACCCATACATGGCCTTATGATATGTGCATGTACACGGCTTGGGTACACTCGTCTCCTCTGGCACTGACTCGGACTTGTTTGGCCAACCTGTGTTCAAAGTCACCCTTGCCATCATGGTCTATAAGGAACCCGCCTTAACCCTCTCTGGTTCGGGTCCTGCATGGTTAAACCGGGTCAACCATGTAATTAAACTAGGTTTTAAAAGTGGGGTATCACACCTCGTTCACACAAAACCGGATCGATGACCGAGTTAACTCCGGTTAATCCAAACCTATCAAGATCATCTGATACAGTATCCCACCACATCATACCCACATCTAAGATAAGTGTTCAAAAGTTCAGCGGAAGACTTAAATTATCTGTAAATATCCCCAATATACTTGATACCTAATATATAGCTAAGTACATGTGGACCCACAGGCATGATATTTACACAAAAAGAATAACAATTTACATATCAAGTACACAAAAGGGGTGATCATCAAAAATCAAAAAGCGAAATCATGTACGGTGTCATTACTGCGGTCCCGCAGTACAACCCTCACACATGTAATCAGCACCGTGCTCATACTCCTCAGGGACCCATCAATCCTCAATAGGAAACTCGAATGTGGGGCCTGACTCCTGATCTTCAGGTGGGTGACCTGTAAAATCATCTAAAAGAGGTGTACATGTGGGATGAACTCACTAGCTCAGTAAGTGAAAAGAAAGACCACACAAACATTCACATCCATAGGCACTATATGCAATGTAATTAATTTTAATCTTATCCACCTATACAACATTACTAAGTCTTAGATTATGTGCTACTCACAATCACAGTGCGCGTATACCCCGGGTACAAGTCAGGAACTCCATCCTACGATACGCCCATAGGGTGGTCGGAGAAGGCCCACCGTGAGTACTCAGAAAAGTAAAGCATGCCTACTACTGGCTCTCAATATAAAAGTAAATGACTGAAATATAAAGGTGTCGACCCCAAAAATTTGAAAGCAGTACGATTGACCCTCTTAAATATACCACCGAGGTTGTCGACTGCCCTAATGACTAGCCGGGCGTATGTCTAACCGCCACAGTGACCCGACAACTGCGACCAATGCTTCCTCCTAAGTGATAACCCAACACCTCAACCCCTGTTGGGAAGGGTCGTAGCACAGGGAATGATAATCTTAAATCGCATACTCCTATATGACAAAGTAACGATTGTATAGTGCCACCGCGTCTTATACCACGGGCCACCAATGCACTCTTTTCTAAACCGACTATGGCGTCTAGTCTAATAATGCATTATGCACAATAATCCAACCATTCATCACATAAGCACATCAATCATTTAGCATTGAGAATGTAAAGCACAACACATATCATAAATCATTTGTTTAAAATGCACAAGCAATGCATGCGAATGGCACACGAGGATGACTAATCTACATATAATTTGTATGATGACATGGCTAGTCTAGATAGGGGTGTCAACGGTCCGGGTCGGTGCGGTTTCGATCCGGTTCCACCGGTTTTGGTGTGAGTTTGGAAGTGACCGAAACCGACCCAATAAGGATTTATCGGTTTCGGTCCGGTGTCGGTTTCGGTGCGGTTTGGGTTCGGGTTGGTACCGGTTTGGATTTATTAGGTTCATTCGGTTTGGATCGGTTTTTTAAACCGGTATGGAGCCATTAGGAAACAACCAAATGATGAATTGTTGAACTTCGATTTCTTAAATCGATTTGTAACCGGGTTGGTTTTGATTTTTGGTCTAGTTTGAATTCGATTTTCCATACAAATGTATACAAAACTATTCAAATTTTAATTTTTTTAATGAATTTTGGAGTGTTTCGGTTTCTTACCGGTTTGGTTTCGGTTTCGGTCCGGGTTTTGAGTCGGTTTCGGTTTGGTTTCGGGTTCATCCGGTTTTCGGTGCGGTTCGGTTTGGTTTTGGGGTTACAATACTTGAAACCGAACCGAACCAATAAGGCTTCGGTTCGGTTCGGTCTGGGTTGTTATCGGTTCGGTCCGGCCGGTTTTACCGGTTCGGTTTAGGAATTGACACCCCTAAGTCTAGATATAATTTAATGGTGCAAAAACAAGCCTTAAAATAAACTCAAATGTCCTCTCCCCACTTACCTGTTGGGTACAAAAGCTCACGTTCGGTACGGGTGAGATCCGGCGAGAGAAATGTAAATTCTAGTGGAACTTATCATAAGCGAATAAGGTTATCATTTCACCACCTTGGGGTTAAAACTAATAAGGTTTGATGTTTAAATCATATTTAAAATCATAAAAAAAGATTGCCCGCCCGTTTTGGGCCCATTCGGGCTCAAAAAATCCAACAAGTGGGCCAAACAACCCACCTGTCATCGCCTGTCGGTCCAATAGGCGGGCCAGATAGTCTGCCGGTTCAACCGATGGGCCCCCTCAGGTGGGCACATTCGCTCATCGATCTTCACCATCCTGTGGGAACTAAGGTGCTGCCCCAACAGGCGGGCCCCTACAGGCCGGCAGCTTCGCCCGCTGGTCTTCGCCCACCTATGGGGGTGAAAATCGATTTTCACCTTTGAAACATTCCTCAACCTTGGGATAACCAAATGTGACTGTTCCGATCACATTTTTCACACATCTAAGGTCTTATAAGATGATTCTAACATAGATCTAAGTTAGATTTAAGGATTGAAAAACAATCTTACCTTCTTTACTCAAGAACTCTTCCAAAACCCCCAAAATCACCTCTTAACTCAAGAAATCACCAATGCTTCTCAAATCTTGTAAACGCTTCTTTAAACATTCAAAATCAACACATAGACCATCTATTAAACCTTAGATTCATCATGTCAAGTGGGATTAACAAGATCTCAAGGA
Source organism: Macadamia integrifolia (assembly GCF_013358625.1). Classification (NCBI taxonomy): domain Eukaryota; kingdom Viridiplantae; phylum Streptophyta; class Magnoliopsida; order Proteales; family Proteaceae; genus Macadamia; species Macadamia integrifolia. The sequence goes on from NW_024870640.1 coordinate 228,800, forward strand.
ACTCTACCCAAATCAAGGGTTTCACTTGGGGTTTAGCAAAAGTTTAAGAAGTATAGTCTTTGCTCACCTCAAATCGTAGGTCTTATGTTGGGGATCACTTTTTTAGTGCTGGAATGAGAAGATCAAACCTCGACGTCACTTAAAATCATTTCTATCTCGTTTTCTTTTCCTTTCTTCTTCTTCGTTATCTTTTCTTCCTTTCTTTTCTCTCTCTTCTTTACTCTTCTCACCCACTCTTTAATGCATTAAATAAGAAAAAAGAAAAATACAATAAGTACTATTTATATTAGAAAATATCTAGTAGCCACATGGGTGGGTCACATAGGTGGGCGGGTTCGCCTACCTGTGACCGCCCACCTGTTGGTCAAAACTTAGCCAAACAATTGAGATTTCGATGGAATTTGACTCTCGACATAAGATATATAATACGTATATACTTTAGGATATGGCTACATACCAGCATTACCCGTACATAGCCTTATGATACGTGCATATACACGGCTTGGATACACCCGTCTCCTTTGGCACTGACTCGGACTTGTCTGGCCAACTTGTGTTCAAAGTCACCCTTGCCATCATGGTCCATAGGGAACCCGCCTTAACCCTCTCTGGTTTGGGTCCTACATGGTTAAATCGCGTCAACCGTGTAAGTAAACCAGGTTTTAAAAGTAGGGTATCACATTTACCCCCCCTTTTTAAAAATTTTATCCTCGAAATTGGCGTATCTGGTTGTTTGAAAAGATGAGGGTACTTGGCTCGGATTTCATCTTCGTTCTCCCAAGATGCTTCTTCAAGTGAATGGTTAGCCCATCGCACCTTTATGAAGGAAATGGAGCGGTTGCGAAGGGCTTTCACTTTTCAATCCAAGATTTCAGCTGGCTTTTCTTTATAGGTCATATCAGCTTCTATATATTCTGGTTCCAAGGGTAACACATGCAATGGATTGTAAATATATCACTTCAGCATAGATATATGGAATACATTATGAACATTTCCAAGCGAAGGTGGAAGAGTAAGCATGTAGGCTATTGAGCTAACCGGAGTCAAAATCTCAAATGGGTCAATGTATCTCGGGCTCAACTTACCCTTTCTATAGAATCTATGCAACCCTTTAGTAGGAGAAATCTTGAGAAACACCTTTTCTCCTGCTTGAAACTCAATGTCTTTCCTACAGGTGTCTGCATAGCTCTTTTGACGTGACTGAGCTGCCTTAATCCTTTCTCGAATAACATCGACCTTGTCACATGTCATCTGTATCATTTCGGGTCCTAACATTCGGCGTTGGCCTACCTCATTCCAATACAGAGGAGTTCTACACTTCCTACCATATAATGCCTCATATGGAGCCATCCCAATTGTAGCTTGATAACTGTTGTTATAGGCAAACTCCATAAGGGGTATATATTCTTCCCAAGTACCACTCATTTCCATTGCACATGCCCTGAGCATGTCTTCTAATATATGTATGGTTTGCTCTGACTGACCATCAGTCTGTGGGTGGAAAGCAGTACTCAAGTTCACTTGTGATCCCAAAACATGCTGGAAACTTTTTCAAAATCTAGAAGTGAACCTTAGGTCCCTATCTGACACAATGCTCACTGGCAGTCTATGCAAGCACACTATGTTATCCATATAAAGTTGTGCTAACTTGGCCATAGAGAATTTGATCTTGATGGGAATGAAGTGAGCAGTCTTAGTAAGCCGATCAACTATCACCCAAATAGCATCCATCCCCTTAGGTGTGTGTGGTAGTCTGGTGACAAAATCCATCGTAATCCTATCCCACTTGCAGTCTGGTATTGGGAGTGACTGAAGAGCACCATAAGGTCAATGCCTCTCAGCTTTTACTTTTTGGCATGTAAGGCAAGTCGCCACATATAGGGTTATTGTGGTTTTCATGCTTGACCATAAGTAGTTTTGTTTGAGGTCCTTATACATCTTTGTACATCTTGGGTGGATTAAGTACTTAGAGCTATGTGCTTCCTGCACTCTCTTATCTTGTATCTCCAAATCATCGGGCACACACAACCAACCTCAAAACAATAATGCCCCGTTGCTGTCTAAAACAAAGTCAGGGTTATTCATTGTTTGCTCTTGAATCTTAATTCTGATCTGTTGCAACTCAGGATCCAAAGGTTATTTCATTATCACCTCTTGCCTAATAGACGGGTGCACCTGTAAAGCTACCAGGGATATAGTTAACCATTTAATATTTTCTAGTTGATGTTCAAGCTCTAAGGTTACTCCTTCATATAAGAAGGTTTCATCTATTAGCATCGCCTCTTGTACAAGTTGTGGGCTGACTGCTAAGTATGAGAGTGACAAAGTCTGTGCCTTCCGACTCAACGCATTTGCCACTACATTAGCTTTGCCAAGATAATACTGAATGTCACAGTCATAGTCTTTCATGAGCTCGAGCCATCTCCTCTGTCTCATATTCAAATCTCTTTGGGTGAAAAAGTACTTAAGGCTTTTGTGATCAGTGTATATCTCGCACTTCTCCCCATACAAATAATGTCTCAAAATCTTTAAGGCAAAAATGACTACGGCTAGTTCCAAGTCATGAGTGGGGTAGTTCTTCTTATATTCCTTTAGTTGTCGGGATGCATACGCTATCACCTTACCGTGTTGCATGAGAACACAACCCAACCCGACCTTAGAAGCATCAGTGTAGACTGTCATTCCACTTGTGCCTTCAGGGATGGTCAACACAGGGGCTGACATCAACCTTTTCTTCAATTCCTGAAAACTCTTCTCACATTCCTCTGTTCATTCAAATTTTACCCCCTTTTTGGTTAACTTAGTCATTGGTGCTGAGATCCAAGCAAAATTCTCTATGAAGCGCCGGTAGTACCTAGCTAAACCCAAGAAACTTCTAATTTCTGTAATGTTCTTGGGATTCTCCCACTCTACTACTGCTTTCACCTTATCAGGATCCACTTCGATTCCATCCTCAGACACTATGTGTCCAAGGAATCCAACTTGCTTAAGCCAAAATTCACACTTACTGTATTTGGCAAACAATTGTTGTTCTCTCAGCCTCTGTAATACCATCATCAGGTGTTGAGTATGATCATCTTCCGTCTTAGAGTAGATCAAGATGTCATCAATAAAAATAATTACCCATTTATTCAGGACATAGTGAAATACTCGATTCATTAAATCCATGAATGCTACCGATGCATTGGTTAATCCAAAAGATAATACTAGGAACTCATAGTAACCATACCGAGTTCTGAAAACTATCTTGGGTATGTCACCGCTCTTTATCTTGAGCTGATAATAGCCTGACCTAAGGTCTATCTTTGAAAATACATTTGCACCTTGTAGTTGATCAAAAAAATCATCAATGCGTGGCAATGGACACTGGTTCTTAATGGTTAGCTTATTCAATTCCCGATAATCAATGCACATACGCAAGCTGCCATCCTTCTTATTGACAAACAATACTGGGGCACCCTAAGGTGAAACACTTGGGCAAATAAACCCCTTCTCCAATAACTCTTACAACTGCATGTGTAACTCCCTCAATTCGGCTGGTGCCATCCTGTATGGAGCTTTAGACACTGGAGCTGCTCCAGGAATCAAGTCTATGGTAAATTCCAACTCTCTATCAGGCGGTAGATGCATCAGATCATCTGAAAAGACGTCAAAAAATTCTTTAACCACCTCTACCTTTTCTAGAAGTGTAACCTTTGCATCAACATCAAGTACCGATGCTAAATAACCCTGACATCCATTTTCCAACAACTTTACCTCTTGAAAAGCGAAGATGAGGACCTTTCTAGCCTGTTTTATTTTATCTACTTGGTATACCAGTTCTTTCCCTTCATCATTTGTCACCCTAATTAATTTTTTGACACATATCACATTTGCTCGATGGGCCGACAACCAATCCATGCCTAGTATAACGTCAAAATTCTACATGTTGCATTTGATGAGTTGTGCATTCAATTTCTTTCCACTGATTTCAACTGGGCATGGCCCTACACCTCCTTCAACTGTGTAACTTTGCCTGTAGGCATACTAACAATCATCTCATAATCTAGTGTCATGGGCGACATACCAAGTTTCTTAGCAAATCTCTTAGATATGAACGAATGTGTAGCTCCTGAATCAAATTAGACATAGGCTGGTATACCCGATATAGGTAGAACACCTAGTGCAACAATGCATATAAGTATAGCAGGTCATCAAAATTCAGCCTAAGGAAAATCTTAAATTAAAATGTACCTGCTACCACTTCCGTGCTGACCTCAGCTTCCTCAGCTAATAAGGCATACATTCTTCCTTGCGGTTGATTCCCCCGAGTTAAGAGAGGTCTGTACACAGAGGGCTGATTGGATGGTAAAGCTGGTCTGACTCGACAGTCTTTAGCAAAATGCCCATAAGGCTGACAATCAAAACAACGGATCTGTGACATCGAAACTGGGGCAAGGCCCCTTTGTACTTGACCTGATGTAGATGGGGGATGGGGTGGCCTTGTGACTGTAGGCACCGTACTAGTGTTCGGGCAAAAAGATGTAGAGCCCGGACCACCAGCTGGTTGAGGAAGGTAGCCAGATGGCCTATAGGGTTGTCTGTATGTAGGCCTAGAGCTATACGACCCACAATATACCTTGGATGAGTTGCCCATGTTTGGAAATGGATTAGTCCTCTTCCACAGTCCAGGTGTGAGAGATTGTTCTCCCTTCTGCTTATCTTCCATGGTTTTACCTTTTTGCACAATCTGGTCATAATCTGTCAAATCTAAGACCTCGAACACTGACCCAATAGATGCCTTTAATCCCTTCAGAAACCTTGTAGCCTTTTCTTCAGCTGGCCTCATATGCTTATGGGCAAAATGGAACAAGCTTTCAAACTGCTGCTGATACTCAAGGATAGTCTTATTCCCTTGAGTCAAGGCCATGAATTCCATTGCTTTACGGTCTCTGAAGCTACTAGGGTAATGGTTTGCCAAAAATAACTCCTTGAACTGCTCCCATGTGGGTTCCGGATGTGCGGCAACCAATATAGGCTTAGAGGCTTGCCACCAAGAGTTGGCTTCATTCTTGAGTTGCAGCCATGCACAAATAAGCTTCTGTGCCTCAGTGTACTGAACTACCTCAAATATCTTTTCCAACTCTTGAATCCACTGGTCTGGCTCTAGAGGATCACTCCCCACCTTAGAGAATACAGGTGGCAAGTTCCTCTTGAAAGATTCCACTACACTTGTCGTATTATTCGTCGATAGGTAATTGGGTGCATATGCCGGATAGTAAGGGTACAGAGGGGGCACCATATATGGAGGAGTGCTGAGTGGCAGAATTGGAGGTGTACCTCCGGCTTATGGTCCCATACCAGACCCTACAGGTAGGTCTTGCGGAGTAATTATCCGAGGATGTTGACCGGGTTGAGGAAGGTTAAACTGTTGCTGTATAGCAGCCATAAATGCCTGCTGCTGCTGGAGCATTTTTTGCTGGAAGGCTTGTGTGACTGTTGAACTATGGTTGCAACATCACTCAGAGTGACAACAGGTGGAGGATCCAGAAGTGTGGTCAAAGGTGGGTCCCTTTGTGCCACACCCTGGTCAAGGGTTTCTTGAGATTGTGGAAGTGGGGTTTGCCCCACAGAGCGAGACCTTCAAGGATTTGGTGGTCAATCGATAGGACGAGGACCACGTGAGGTTCCTCGAGCATTGCTACTGGATCTAGTGCGTACCATCGTATCCTTGCACCTAAATCATACCGTACACAAATCATTGATTAAGTACCTTAGAATTTACATAAGTACATAATTATTTTCCATTCTATGACATAGTCCACGAAATCAATTTCACTCTATGGTTCACACACTCTTAGATTGACCTTAAACTTTCAACCTGGCCACATAATCATATGCCAAAACACGGGGTATTGTAGTGTATGATGTCTTGCATCTAGCCACAACTTAGCCTCAAGAGTACTGTTCTAGTGCTTCGACAAGTAGGACGGCGGTCTCGCTCGATTTTTTTTTTTTTTTTTGAAAAAAAAAATTTTGGGTTTCTATGATTCTCTTCACTTCATTCCATACTTGTGAATAATTTTGAATCACTTACCATTAATTGTTGGTGCAATGATGTTTGGCTTACACTTTGAATCCATACTTGTGAACAACTTTGAATCTCTCTCATTCTTTGCACCTCAATGTCATAATAGAATTTTTTTTGCATATTCTTGGTTGTATAATGATAGGTATTACTATCATTGACATGTAAGCTTCAAGTTCTACACTTTTATGGGATTTTCATTCTCTTGGATTGAACTTGCACATTGAAATTGGGGGCTTTCTACCATTTGACATCAATTACCCCACTAGAGGAAATTCTTATGAGGCTTTCCATCACTTCTCATTTGCAATGCTTTATACTCCTTTGTTACTCTTCTATTTTGCAACATGCTAGTGGATGCCATGTTTGGGGATTTCCTCCAATTCATTTCTCCATGGTTTAACCACCCCTCTTTTTATAATGATCCATATTATATATTTAGGTGCATTAACATGTGCTTGCTCACCCTCCTGTTTACTTCCTTTGTCATGCAACAATTTTACTTATCACTATTTCTTTTCTTTTCTTACTAGGATGTCTTCTCTCAAGGGCAAGGAACCCGCATCCTCTTTCAATAGACGTAGGGCCACAACTTCAAAAAAGAAGGGTGTAGGGTAGACCTTTCTAAAGAAGTCTGTGATGATGGAGAAAACTGTGGTAACTTGTGACTTCAATAAGATTTAAGTACAAGAGAGGTTTACTGCACTGGGTTGGCAGTCCATCCTTAACATTGATCGCCCATGCTACGAACACCTGGTTCAAAGATTTTATTGTAATTTGGAGGTCTCTTACTAGTATGGGGAGTATTTAATCACCAGCATGGTGAAGGGGATGAACATTCATTTGACTGTGGACACTCTTGCTAGTATTTTAGATATGTCATCAGTTGGGCATCAATTCTATAGCCCCCCACGGAGTAAGCCCGTGGGCCCATCCTTAAGTTCGGAGATGCAGGACCACATTTACGAGACCATTAGTGATAGCAAGGTGCGTCTGGATTCCGAGACAACATTCAACCCAGAGGCTTGTATATTTGCTCGTTTGGTTCAGTTTAATTTACTCCCTAGAGGAGGTCATAGGAACCAAGTGGGCTTCATGGCAGCCTATATGGCCTTCTGCATCTACAAGGCCTTGGAGGGAGGTGCCGAGCATTTATGCTTGTCCTACATTATACTTAAGACTATGGAGCACCATGCCACACATCCTAAGGACGGAGGGTTCCCATATGGTAGGACCCTCATAGGGTTTTTGAGTTCTTTAGGGTGGATTTGAGTGGTGAGGAGAGAAAGACTCCAGTGGATAAATTTAGCTGGGAAAACCTACGCAAGATGGGTCTCCAAGCTCTTATGGATGTACCTCAGAGGGCAGGAGCTCAAGGAGGTAGGAACAGGGGGAATGTTCTCAAGGAGGATGTCCACATGGAGGAGGAGGAAAATAGTGAGGAGGATGAGGATTATGTTCCTCAATTTGAGGAGGAGGACTTTCTGGACGAGGATATCCTCGAGGAGGAGCCTCTTGATTTGAGAGATGCTGATCATGACTTTTCTAGGGCTGCAGACCCACAGCATAGAGCCCCACCACCTGAGAATGGCGCATTCAACTTTGAGAGCATGATGACCAGTATGAGGGCCTTGAAAGATGGGCAAGATCAACTTCTGAGAAGATTAGATGAGAGTGCTACTAGAGAGGAAAATATCTTAAAAATGCAGGCTACATTAGAGAATTCATTCCTAAGATTGAGCGAGGATTTGGACACAATGGCCAATGCTATTTCAGTAGACTTTACCCGACTCCGGAGGGATGTACAACTAGTGAATACGAGGTTTGATTACTACAATCTCTGGCTCAAAGTTAAATCGAGGCCTAGGAGGGATGGAATAGTAGAGCTAGATGATGATGAGGGTCTCTGAGGACATAGCTTGCCTATCATAATCAGCTTTTTACTTGTCTCTATGTTGTTTATGTGTTTATGGTGGACTATAATTTTTTGTATTTTTCTCTGTAATTTGGACTTGCTAATGTGGTGTTATGATGTTGTTGGTGACTTTTAGTTAGTTTTGTCTGCTTGGCAAACTTATTGTAATTAGGTTGTAACAAACGTTAATTAGCCTTTGTTGATTATGTTTATTCATATATGTATGTTGTCTATCAGGTGCTTCTATTTGAAAATTTTGAAAAATCTTGTTTTAGCGTTGTTATGTTGTCGAAATTTTGTTTAATCCGTACTCGATGGGTTATGCAATCAAATAACTAGTCTTTTATTTATTCTAAGCAAACTTTCTCTAATGCATGCCATAAAATGCAACCATTTTTTTTCTTGGATTTTAATTCTTTAAAGTTTTTTTTTACATTTACCCAGCCCCATTTCCTATTATAGATCCTATGCGGTCTATATGGTATGCTGTGAGTGGATAAAGCATCACGCTCTGATACCACCGTTGTCACACCCTGTTCACACAAAACCGGACCGGAGACCAAGTTAACTCCGGTTAACCCAAACCTGCCAAGATCATTTGGTACAGTACCCCACCACAGCATACCCACATCTAAGATAAGTGTTCAAAAGTTCAGCGGAAGACTTAAATTACCTGTAAATATCCCCAATATACTTGATACCAAAATTATAGTATATAGCTAAGTACATGTGGACCCGTAGGCATGATATTTACACAAAAAAAATAACAATTTACGTATCAAGTACACAAAAGGGGAGATCATCAAAAATCAAAAAGTGGAATCCTGTACAGTGTCATTACTGCGGTCCCGCAGCACAACCCTCGCACATGTAATCATCACCGTGCTCATACTCCTCAGAGACCCACCAATCCTCAATAGAAAACTCGACTGTGGGGCCTGACTCCTGATCTTCAGGCGGGTGACCTGTAAAATCTTCTAAAAGAGGTGTGCACATAGGATGAGCTCACTAGCTTAGTAAGTAAAAAGAAATACCACACAAACATTTACATCCATATGTACTATATGCAATGCAATTCATTTTAATCTTATCCACCTACACAAAATTACTAAGTCTTAGGTTATGTGCTACTCACAACCACAGTGCGCATATGCCCTGGGTAAAAGTTACAAACTTCATCTCTCGATACGCCCATAGGGTTGTCGGAGAAGGCCCACCATGGGTACTTAGAAAAGTAAAGCATGTCGACTACCGACTCTTAACATAAAAGTAAATGACAGAAATGTAAATGTGCCGACCCCAGTAATTTAAAAGTACTACGATTGGTCCTCTTGAATATACCATTGAGGTTACCGACTACCCTAATGACCAGCCGGACGTATGTCTAACCGCCACAATGATCCTACAACCGTGACCACTGCTTCTCCCCAAGTGATAACCCAACACCTCAACCCCTGTTGGGAAGGGTCATAACACAGAGAATGATAATCCTAAACCACATACTTCTATATGACAAAGTACGATTACATAGTGCCACCACGTCCCATACCACGGGCCACCAATGCACTCTTTTTCAAACCGACTACAACATCTAGTCTAATAATGCATCATACACAGTAATCCAATCGTTCATCACATAAGCACATCAATCATTTAGCATTGAGAATGTAAAGCACAGCACATATCATAAATCATTTGTTTAGAATGCACAAGCAATGCGTGCGAATGGCACACGAGAATGACTAATCTACACATAATTTGCATGATGATATGGTTAGTCTAGATATAATTTAATGGTACAAAAGCAAGCCTTAAAATAAAATCAAATATCTTCTCCCCACTTACCTGTTGGGTACAAAAGCCCACGTTCGGTACAGGTGAGATTCGGCGAGAAAAATGTAAATTCTAGTAGAACCTATCATAAGCAAATGAGGTTAGTATTTCACCACCTTGGGGTCAAAACTAACGAAGTTTGATGTTTAAATCATGTTTAAAATCATAAAAGAAGGTTGTTCACCCGTTTTGGGCCCATTCGGACTAAACAAATCCAACTGGTGGGCCAATGGGTGGGCCAGACAGCCCACCTGTTATTGCTTGCCAGTCCAACAGGTGGGCCAGATAGCCCACCGGTTCAATCGGTGGGCCCCCTCAGGCGGGCGGGTTCTCCCATCGGTCTTCACCCGCCTGTGGGAACTAAGGTGTTGCCCCAACAGGCTGGCCCCTATAGGCGGGCGGCTTCGCCCGCCAATCTTCGCCCACCTGTGGGGGCGAAAATCAACTTTCACCTTGAAACATTCCTCAACCTTGAAAAAACCAAATGAGGCTGTCCGATCACATTTTCCACACATCTAATGTCTTATAAGATGATTCAAATCTAGATCTAAGTTAGATTTAATGATTGAAAAGCAATCTTACCTTCTTTACTCAAGAACTCTTCTAAAACCCCAAAATCACCTCTTAACTCAAGAAATCACCAATGCTTCTAAAATCTTGTAAACACTTCTTTAAACCTTCAAAATCAACACATAGACCATCTATTAAACCTTAGATTCATCATCTCAAGTGGGATTAACAAGATCTCAAGGAACTCTACCCAAATCAAGGGTTTCACTTGGGATTTAGCGAAAGTTTAAGAAGTATAGCCTTCGCTCACCTCAAATCGTAGGTCTCGTGTTAGGGATCACTTTTTCGGTGCCGAAATGAGAAGATCAAACCTCGGCATCGCTTAAAATCATTTCTTCCTCTTTTTCTTTTCCTTTCTTCTTCTTCGTTCTCTTTTCTTCCTTTCTTTTCTCTCTCTTCTTTGCTTTTCTTACCTACTCTTTAATGCATTATATGAGAAAAAGGAAAAACACAATAAGTACTATTTATACTAGAAAATATCTAGTAATCATATGGGTAGGTCACACAGGGGGCGGGTTCGCCTGCCTGTGACCGCCCACCTATTAGTCAAAACTTAGCCAAACAATTTAGATTTCGTTGGAATTCGACTCTTGGCATGTATCTCACTCTCGGCACAAGATATGTAACACGTATATACTTTAGGATACAGCTACATACCAAAATTACCCGTACATGGCCTTATGATACATGCATGTACACGGCTTGGGTACACCCGTCTCCTTTAGCACTGACTCTGACTTGTCTGGCCAACCTGTGTTCAAAGTCATCATTACCATCATGGTCCATAGGGAACTCGCCTTAACCCTCTCTGGTTCGGGTCTTGCATGGTTAAATCGGATCAACCGTGTAAGTAAACCAGGTTTTAAAAGTAGGGTATCACAAAATACATCAAAATATGAGAAAGGATGCCAATGTGGACCCCCACATCTCATTATGTAAAAGAACTCACACTAGAATCTTCACTTCAATATCATACATTTTTTCTCCCTTAATTATTACACAGATTAAAAATAGATGTAACCTCGCCCGTATAATTACCACGTACGGACCCAATTCCACCTATGTGTATAAACCTGACCAATTTAAACCCTCACCAGAAGCGAGGTTTCTTTGATAATATGTACAGTTCTATCACTTGACATATCCAATGTGACTGAAATTTTGTTGACAAGTAAACTCTAATATTCCCTACTAATGATAAATGTCAGCAAAACGTAACCGGTGACGTACTAGATTTTGGATAGTATAAAACTTTAAAAATCTAATAGAAAAAATAATTAAGTAATTAAAATAAAAGGAGAATATACCAATAGTACAGAGGAATATATATATAAATTGACCATGGCTAAAATCTATACCATTTCGTAAACATTCCTTTTCATTGGTTGGGGTCACTATACATGCAAAAGAAAAGAAAATGACACATATATATATATATATATATATATATAGAAAGAGAGAGAGTGAGTTGGGCTACTAATCAAACCAAATCATATACAAAGAATATGACAATATGACAAATCCGTTTCCAAACTTGTCCATATATGGAGGAAAAATCCTCCTGGTCATTTTCTCACCCTTTTCCTCTTCTGACCCATGAAAGAAATTACGTGCCAACTTAGAAAGAGAGAGAAAGAGGGGGGGGGGAGAGGTGGTGAAAAATGCAAATGGGAGAGATGTTTAGTAGGTGGAGTTATTAGACAGGTGAAACAACTATTCATCTATTTCATAATTTCAAATGAAATCGATTTTTTTTTTTTTTGGTTAACCTAGGACTGTGCGTCTATTCACGTAATCTTCAATTCGCTTTAACCATTTGAGCAATCCACAGATGAGGAATCGATTCTCAATTTCGTATAAATAAGATACAAAAATTATATCAAAACCCTAATTTTAATTTATGTTTCCTTGAAATTGAAATAGAAATAGAAATCATACCAAATCAGCACTTAGTAATAGAGATCTAATAAGAAAAAAAAAATGTTTTAAGACACAAAAGTAAAGCAAAAATCAATTGAAATTAAAAATATTCGTTCCATTTGTCCCTCCCTAGTTGAACCTCTCATTTCTGGTTTATTAATTAGCATGAAATGGTAGAGAAGTAAATATTCTGCAAAATGGTTTGGTATCTGATAATAAGAGAATAAGACAAATACATCAACAGCATGAATGTTAATTATGTCGCTAATTTGAAGGATATCTCATCTATTAAAATATTAAAAATGGTATTATCATCCTTTCATGCCTCTCAAATCAAGTTAAGTGGAACTCTCACAAACAGTTATCCACACTTAGTGAACTTTTAATGTTTTGAAAATACTTCTAAGATGCTTCTCGGTTCTTCCATTATTGTGGTATAAGAATTATGGACCTTATGGCCTTCTCCATTGTCCACCTCAATAATAATGACCCTTTGAATTGAACCACATGAAAGACTTTAATTTGATCACTTTGACTAGTGGATGAACATGGAATCTTTTGTGTTGGGTGACAAATAAGCAAAATGCATCATTTCAATCATATTGCCAATATATATTAGATTTAATTGTTCCTTTCACATTCCTCTACAACAAATTATTTTTTAAAAAATTTCTAAGCTTCTTTTTCACTACTATCAATTCTATTGGTTTAGTTTGGTTGCAAGGAAAATCAAGGAAAAGAAAGTGACTTTGAATAAAAAATAAAATCTTTTGTAATTAATATCTATATATGATTATATAATTAATTCTTATATATTCTAAAGTTGATTATTACATTTTTATTTTATTAGAACTAAATTCCTTGAATTTAGAAGAGGAAGAAAAAAAAAAAAAAATTCATTTGAAAAGTTAGAATCAGATACCATGTTTATATTTACACAATCATGACCACTAATTTTTTGAGAAAAGATAGCACACTACCATAGTGTTCAAATTCTTGTGCACACCCCCTCACATCCCACCGATGGACCCTACACTCTTCTTCAAGAAATGCTTCTGTTTGATGATTCGTCACATTCCCCCATTGGTACAAAACTGCACTATGGCGTAGTATGAAATCCATTCCCCAAAATTTTATTTTTCTTTTAAACCATAGTTAAAAAATCAAGTTTTGAGTGAGTCACCTGAGTCGGTTAAAAAAACATGAAACTTGATCAGGGACTTAGGACTTGGGACTTAGGAGTCATGAAGAGTTTCCTAGGTTTAAGAAACACCTATATTAGGTTTGAGTCAATCCGAGATTTTTATTAACTCTTGTCCAAATCGTGTTAAACTCAGTCTGTTTTTCTTATTGGACCATATATAATTTATAGACCATAAGTTTGATCTACAACTAAATATAAATCTGTGAATGTATTTGGAAAAAAAATTTTACAGACCACTAAAGTGACACGTAGCAAGAGCTTGACTTTATGGACCGCCCCCACCTTAGCCAGGCAGCATTAGTATGAGCACTTGGTAGGGGACATTGGGATGGAATTATTGAGGCATTTCCATTTAAAAAGAAACCATCTATGAACTAAGGCAGGCAAAAGATAAGTCAAGAGAAGCCTACCTCTTCCAGTTACCTGAAATAGAAAAATATGTTACTCCACTCTTTTGCCATTGTTTGGTCGTATGTATTTGAGATTGCAGATTCCTGAATCTCATCACTCTTCTTCTCCTTTTTCTCAGTGCATTGTCACTTTTGTGAAACAAAGACAATGACACAAAGAAACTTTTGTGTTGAAGTTTGGGACAGGTCATGGATTGGGGACAGAATCATTCTATTGCACGACACGGCATGTAGCGCAAATTCAATGGCTGGGAGCACCTTGGGCAACATGTCTAAGGGTTTCCAGCACTTGGATCTATGCTACGTTATAATGCACGCTACAGAGGAGCCTAATCCAAGAAACGATCCTTAGCTTAGTAAACCTATTGGGCTGAATCGACCTCCAAGGGCTGAAATCTTGTAGAGCGTATACATACATTTGGTAAGGCCTAATTTGTTTAAAAGTAAAAAGCGATACGAAACTTGTGAAGATAAGTATCACATGTTGTGAGTTGGGTTAGCAAGAACGAGAAGAGAAGGAAATAATAGAATAAGTATTTTTTAGTGGGATGAGATTTGATGAGAAAGAAAAGAAATGGAAATAGGGTAAGATTTGGCGGGGAGAGAGGAAGTAAGAGGATGAGAGAGAAACATATGAGAAATTCTATGAATAGCGCCACGTAGGGTTTGGAAGTGAGTAAGGTGAGAATAAGTGGGATATCACATCATCGGACAAGAAATGCACATTTAATGAAGTTGCCTATAAGTTTCCCACCCCCACATAATAAAAACCTACCGCTTATTCATGATAGTTTGTGGGAAATAAGTAGATGTTTTTCATATATTTTTCTGAGAGCCTAAAGAAATATTAAGAGGACCTAGAGTTCACTACATTTGGTGAGCTTTAATTTATCACTAATTGACCTATGGTCTATGCTCTTTGATGGATATGGTGGATTTGTTAAATTTTAACATAAAATAAATTTAGAGACTGATTAAGGAAACATGTTTAAAGATTAAAAATCTTTAAATTTCTATATGACTGTAATAGAATTTAGAGAAAAAGATCGCTACCTAATCGCACACACCTACACCCAAACACAAGGGTGACAAAAATACCCCCTGCCTCCCAATTGGATGCCTATACACCTCCCCTATTTGGTTTTCCTGCACTGACACAGTGGCCACAAGACTAGGTAGCTATTCCCAGCCCTAGGAGTTATGGCTTTTATGTAAATTTGTCACTTTGAATTCACCATTAAATCCTATTACAGTAAAATAGAATACATCTAATCCTATCCTCATCCTTGAAACATGGTCTCCTTGTGAAACCATTCATCTTACTCTTCTGCAAAATCTAGGAATCTAAGACCATTAGTAACTGATACTTCATCCATATAGATAATTGTACATTTGATGCAAGGTTTAAGAATATCATTACCACTCAAATACGAACTTCAAACCCACACTTGATGATCAATAAAATAATTAAATGCAATTTCTGGTTAAAGCTCAAGAACTCCTCCATCTTCGAGGGGACAAATAAATGTTATAAATCAAAAAGATTGCCAGATCCTTGTTCGTATTTCAGGGATTGAAATATAATCCTAGACCACAATCTCAATGCCACCGAGACTCAGTCGATGGTCAGTATTGCATATCCTGAAAAGATGCCGCTTGCAATCTTAACCAAACCACTGTTATTTGAGGGATCCACTTTCTTACTTGAGAAAAAGCTAGTTTCACCCTGGAAATGGGAGATAGATTTTGCTGGGATCCTTGCATTCTGTCTCCAGAGTCTTGAAGCTGTTCTAATAGGAAATAATCGAGTCAAAACACATTTTTCAACATTAAGAAATTATCACAGGAGATAGCCGACAATCTGAAAAGGAGGGGGGGGGGGGCTTAATGATAGAATCAAGAAGCTCCAGCACTACGAAGTTGATTTTGCAACTTACAATAATCAAGGATTTGAGCTTGCTATGCAACACACACACACACACACACACACACTGGACCTTGACTAATCTTCAGCAGAAACTGAACAGAGTTCAAAAGAGGAAACGTGGTTAAATACTATTTCAACTCCTCAATTGGCTGGCTCCCACAAAATTTACCAAAAGACTATCTAAATTCCATTCCTCGAGAAGCCAGCGGAAAGAAGAGAAATGCATGAGTAACATACAAAAGATTGGTAGAGAGATACTACAATCATCCATTATGATGTCAGCAACCGCTTGATACCTGTCTTCTGATCTTGCGTAAGCCTGCTTGGGAACTTGACGTTGAACTTGATTCTCAAGTTCCCTCTCTTAGAAGGTTCCTTGGGAATTGGCATCCCCTCCCCCTTAACAACTTCTTCGTAGCTAGGACTGATAACGGAATTGATGGGGATAGTCAAATTCCGTCCATCCAGAGTTGTCAACTGTACTGTGTATCCTGTCAGAGCTTCCACAAGCGGGATCTTTTGTGTGACAATCAGGTCATTACCATCCCTCTTGAAGACACTGTGAGGCTTCTCATCAATGATGAAAACCAGATCTGCAGGGATCACACCTTGCTGCTCGTTGCCCTTCTCTGGGAAAGTGATCTTTGTCCCTTTTTTCCAGCCCGGCTTGATCTCTATTGTCAGAATCTCCTCTACTGTTGAGGGTCTCCTATGAAAAAAAGCCACATAAAAACTATGAGCCTTCTGATAAGATGGACAATATTCCGTTCCAGTACTTCAGTTCACAACTTGAGATTGTGGAAAAGTCTCACATGAAAAACAGGAAAAAGGAAGCAGGGCAAGTCCATAGATAATGAAGACAGTTCTGGCGCCCAAAATTTTGCCACATGGCATATCACGCCATGTGTTCTAAAGCTCGGAATATATAGGTGACTGACTATCCCACCATGCATCATCACTAGTCAATTTGAGGCCCTGCAAACATATGGCCCATATGTATTTCCTTTTCCCCATCTACGTTGAATGGTTCAAAATATACTAAAAGATTTTGTGTATTTAATGGATTTTCTTTAATTTATTCCGAGAGGTGATGGAATCTGTCTGGACAAACTTGGCACATAAGTAGAGGACATTGCCAGCCCATACTGGTAAATTTTGGGTCCCATCTGACCAGCCACATGCAAACATACCATCCATGTTGAGATGGAAAGCAACACTTACATTCTCTAGTTATTTATGATTTTTGGGTGAGCTGCAAGTTCCCTCTCTCTCACTCACTCTCCACAAACCGCCCCCCCCCCACCCAAAAAAAAAAAAAAAAAAGAAGTTATTTCCCTTGGATTTAGTTATCCAGACCTCATTCAAACTGTACTGAAAGGCCGCATATCCACGCAAAAGTAACCACACTGCCTGCATCAAATCACATTACTATATATGCCTACCACAACACCCTAAAAGATGAAAACGTTCAAGAACCTCAAATCTCAAGAAAGAACTACAATAAAACAAGCAACAGATTTTTTATTTTCCGATGGTAATTCCAAGGTTGGGGGGTACTAGTGGTGATTCCAGATCATATCTTTTCTATATTTTCTTTCCCACAATTGCACATCAGCTTAAGTTCCTGTTTAAGAGGCAAAAAATTCTGCCATCAAATTCTCTAGTTTTTTGGGTTTTAAAAATTCTAGCCTCAACAAGGATTTCTCATATCTTTAGATCCATCCATTGGATATAAGTCTTGCAGGATTGTTCCTCATTACAAGGTTGACTTTCGACCAGAAAATTGCAATCATCTGAACAGTTGATTTGCTGAAAACAGTTTTCTCTTGAATTTGATTTTAAACCCTTCACTGCGATTCTGGTTTTCATGCTGGAATTCTAAACCCTTCCTTTGGGTTTTGGATCAACATAACTTTAGCTGATTATCATGTAAACTGTGAACCAAAGATTAATTACCATATAATTACCATATCATGCAGGCTAATAGGATTTGATGAATCAATGTGTGTGATCATTAAATAGATGTCCACTGGATTCAGCACTGAAGGAATAATTTATCCATCAGGCGTTTCAGATGTTTCTGTCATGTGCAACCAAAATAAGTGACGGCTATAGTAGGAGCGATTTGGTGCAAGTTTGCAACTTTAAAAGGATTATGTGTTGAGGAAATGGAGCATGGCTTAGTGGTTAAGGTAATGAGAAATATGTGTAGCGTTTTGTTTCAACAGATGTGGAATGGAAAAACAGTATGTAGAACTGATCAGATAGAGCTAGAATAAAGCTTAGGTTTTGATGCTGATGCATCATTTTCCTAGAAAGGCAGATCAATCGAGTAGAGATTAGAGAATATTGATGGGTATTAGGAGTGGACAGATGATCCAGAGCTGGTGTTCTAAAATTAGGTAATCTTCGAAGAGTGGAATGAAAGAATTAATTAACCTAGAATAGCCATACGTTTTAGTGAAAGTAGGGGAGAGAGATTGCTGTTTTGCAAATGTTAAGTTGAAAAAATGGGACAATTGGTCAACATGTGAAATTAGGGTTAGGGTTTAGAAGGAATGGTGGTATATGGTTGGCATAACCTTAGATATTGTCTAAAGAAGATAGGGTTTTGTGACTTTAGATGTGAGGTTGAAAGGCCAGAGTGGGTTCCAATATGCTGAGACAGAAAATAGGAAGTACTAGCAAACAATTCAATGGCTGGGTTTTGATGGTGGATAAAGGGGGTGAAGGTTAGGGAAGCAAGGTATTGTTTTGTTTAGGTGGAAGTATGATGGATATTAATGGTGAAAAAAAGCTGTTACAGAGGCTAAAGAAGCTACTGTAACAGGAACACAAAAATATATTGTAGAAGGGAGGAAGGAAGAATCAGTAAAAATAGAAAAGAAAACTCACCTAGGAATCCACCTTCATAGGGGCTTGTAAATCCACATGGCAATAGCTGAAATCTTGAGAGAAAAACTTCCTCTCATTTGCTCCCGTGTGGGGGATACTGGCTTATATAGTTAGTTGAGTGCTAAACTCCAAAATGGGAACTACTCGGTAAAAACAATTAGTACACAATTAAAGTATGTAATACCTGAGGGATTTCTAGGAACTCTGGAAACAATTAAAAGCTCATAAGAGTATAAAAGGAAACGGGGGGTTTTTTTTTTTGGGGAAGAGGGGGGGGGGGGAGAAGCTTATAAAAGACCAAATGGTGCCAAATCCCATAACCCAGTAGCTGACAATTGCCATGTTGTCACTTCTATGAAAACAACTGATTGAACATAATTTCTAACATTATGTACTCAATAAATCCTACTTATTGACATAAGCAACAACTCTGAAAAGTACCCAAAGTCGACTCCATAAGTGGGAAATACTTAAAACTGGCCCTTTACAATATTCTAAACAGGTGTACCCAATGCACAAGGCTCCTGCTACCGCAGGGTCTGGGGAGGGGCAAATATACATAGCCTTATCCCGCATTGTGGAGAGACTGTTTCCATGTCGAACCCACCACCACCAAGTTGCAACAGAGCAACCTTATCGTTGTGCCGAGGCCCGCCCTCAAGATAATTGTATTTGAGTAACAATAGGAATATGTAAAAAAGAAATCAAACAAGATTGGGGAAAAAAAAAAAAGACTTTAAAACATTTTAAAACAAGTCTAATCCTACAATATAGAACTATAGTTGTCAAAGCGACACCAGGGAATCCGGGCACCTTCTTGGTGTTGCCTTGCATCCAGTCCCCCTCAAACACCTTGGGTCGCCTAGTTGCCGTGACAACTATGTGTGGAACCGTTCATGTCATGTAGGAAAAATAAATGACGTGCATTCCAAATGGCAAATCCTAAAACTTGAGAAGGGGGGGAGGGGGGAGGGGGAGGGGAGGGGGGAGGGGGGGGGGGGAAGAAGACAAGAAACAGCATCTCCGTAAAATATAAGACTTGACTACATTCAAACATCCGTTGAAACTTTAACAGATCAATTATCTATCAAAAAATAAAAAATTCTCAAGGATAAATGGGCCCCAACACACGACATGGGTACAAAAAAGTTGGATTTCTACACAATTTTAGAGGTATGATGGGACAATTTCAAGTTCACTTTGATAGAATAGTTCAGGTTGTTTTTTCAAAGAAAAGAACTATAAACTTGATAAGTTAATTGAATAAAAGTAAAACTGAAAGGAAATTGAATCTTGTTGATAGAGAAATAGATAAGAAACTGATGCTGATGTTCAGAAGTGAAAACTGAACTCAAAACTTAGATTTTCAGAACAGTAAATAAGTTGCCGTACAGAAATTATAACAGAGTATCACCAACTTCTGTTAAGACAGATTGAAACTTAATCGCCCATCCATGGGGAGCTGATTCTTGCCGGAAACTCAATTGGAAGCTATAAAGTTTGAACTAATGCAAAGGAGAAAACAAATGAAACTGGAATCCACCTTAGTTTTGAGAGAATTCCATCTCTGACTGCATCAATCCACACAGCGTAAACAAAAATAAAGTTTTATTGCTTCAACTGATAATTCATGGCCTCTATAGGTCTGGCTACTTATATGCCTATCTATAGGTCTTAAAATCTAATATTCTGACTGGGACTAAGGATTTGTAATCCAATTGCATGTTGCAACTTCCAAATAAAACTTCAAAACTGAATCTATTTCAAACATAACTTTTAAACTTAAAACATAAGCCGGAAATCAACAAAACTAGCCTAGTTCTAACAGGAAGCTGAAAAGAAAGAGAAGAGGACTCTAACAAGAGCCCATAGTGAGGCTTTTAGGCACTTTTCTTCCCCTTGTTCTTCACACATGGCGGCCCGTGGCATCAGTTGGTGGTTGGCCTCCAATGCAGTTGGATGGCAACTTTTAAAACTAAAGGCCTGGCATCTCCCAAAAAAAAAAAAAAACTTCAAGCTATGAAGAGATTAAGTTATTCAGCATTTTAAGACTGCAAACGAAGAATCTGGTTTTATTTTTCTTCCCAGCCTTATCCCTTTCTCACATGAAAAGTCATCCAAAAGAAAATGATAAAAATAGAAGATGTTAGATAAGCATCATACAAAGGTTCATCATAACAATAAAAACTATAATAGGCAATTACTGCACAAATAGCTGCAAAAAAAAATTCGTTTTTTTTCCTTGTAAACAAAAACATTTGCTAGGACTTACAAGAATGCACAAGTATGCACATGAGATTCAAATAGAATATGGATTTTTTTTTTCCCTTTCTTTCAATATTTCTTCAACAATTCTAATGAAGATAGAGATGAATAAGGATGTACAACGCAAGAGCTGTGAGGGTTGATAATTCTCACAAAAAAAGAAATTCTAAAGCAGTTATTATTATCAATAAAAAAAAATTGGAAATTAAAAATTATAATTAAAAGAAGAAGAAAAGAGGGACCTAACAAGCTTATTAATATCTTCTTTTATCTTATCAATAAAATTCTATGGGAGATGAGGCATATAAACAACGCAGTCAAGAAACAGCACAAAATTATATTTGAACTGTTCTAATGTTTGACCATAAAAATAAGAATCTAATAACAATAATAAACACATGCACCATCGAACTGACCACTCCAACAGTCAAGCAAACAGATAAGTCTTAAGATGCATAAGGCGATCCTCTTTAGTTAAAACTGTACGGTTTTTGGTTGCTCAGTTATGTCATAATCTTATGATTTGCAAATCTATATTTTGATAACCATGACTTGTGAATTTACTATGAAGGCAAAAGTTCATCAAGACAGTCTGTCATGATAAGCTCATCAGGAAGGTCCACCGTTTTTAGCCCCATGGACAATTGGTTTCAGCCAACTGACTGTTGGATAAGTTGTACACCTAACGGATTAGCCACGTGTCATATTTCAGACTCATATTCAATCAAATACCAACCCATGTATGTCCATACATCCTTGCATTTCTCAGCCATCCATCTATGTCCACACACCCTCTTGTAGTCACTAGATTTTCAAAGCTTTACTTTTCCACTTGGAAAACTCTGTTTGGGGTGAAACTCGACATGTAGGAAGGGGAACTTTGGTTCTATCTATCCACAAAATTACAGCCCCATTTGACCTGCCACATGGCCAGCTTTGATAACTTTGCCCTTCTATGAAAATAAATTATTTTGAATAGTATATACTGTGCGGGGAAATGTTCATTGCACAGTCGTTAGAGATATTTAAGGAATTCTATGGATAATTAATCATTTAATTATTTGTCACTGTTCCAATAATTTTCTTTATTTGATTTATTACTATATATTTTGAGGGAAGAGGTTTTCTACATGGACAGTATCTCCACATGGGTTGAAGCAAACTAGATGGATATATGATGGTATGCAAAACAAGCTCACAAAATTTGAGCCTCAAGAAAGATGGACATGGAATATATTTTCACTGTCAAGGAAACATTTGCCAATAGAAAAAATGGATTTGCAATTTAGTAATTCTATTTTTACTATTTTGAGTATTTTTATTTTTGCTATTTTGAGTTTGTTCCATGATACTATTTTGAGTGCATTAGAAGAAAGCTTGAGAATGTTTCTATTTGTATTTTGAGCACACAAATATGAGAGCAGCTCTCTTTTTGACCCATCAGGCAAAAGGTATGCTGTTAGAGTGGGTGCCCCTGCCGGCTCAAAGCTCCGCTCCTTCGACCAATTGTTCACATCAGATCTCAGGTTCACTATTGCACAATCTCACAGTACTTGTATGCTATCAGTCATTAAGGGAACTTAGGCTTACAGGGTGGTCCCCCTAAAGCAATCAGAATTCAAACACCGCGTTTTACTGGAAGGATCCAACCATGGGAATGTCTTTACAGGGCTATAACCTTCTTTGGCCAGATATTCCAACATTCACAATTACAGTTCACTCTGTGCGTAGGCTTTGAAGACAATTAGTGGAAACCATTGTTTCTTGTTTTATGACAATTAATGCAACCAGTTGTTTATTTTGATTAAATAAAATTCTTCGAGAGAGATTTTTTCCTCTCTCAATTTTGTGAGAGCTCTGGACAAAATCAGTCATCTTCTAGATCTTGTATGATGAGCTTTTATTACACTAACAGGCATTGTAAAAATTCCAGTAACGCGGATATAACTTCCCAATGCTTGTATGACAAAAACCAGTGTGTTAACAAAAAATTTGGGATGCGTCGGGGACGCCTGTGCAGGCAGGCACCAACCCTAACTTTAACTGATTTTTAATTGGTGTGGCTCCCCTTTTTTGCACAGTATTTTTCTTATTTTATTTTTTCTGCAAGGTGTTCAGGATGGTATCCAGGGTGCTCCTGCCCTGATCTATTCATTTGCCATCCCATCTGTACAATGCTGGTATTAACACGTATGTGAGGGATGCTGGTGCATTTCTTAGTGAGGCAATATTTCATAAGGCCCCATAAAAAAAATGCTTTTCTTAGTTTGGTAATATTTCATAGAGGCCCATAAAAGGCATTTTCTTATGTTTGAGAGTGCAACAAGGCATATAATTCTCACCCTTCAACACTTGCCAAACAAAATCCTTAAATATATAATGAAATGGCATCAATAATCTCTAATCTTAGAACAAAAACAAACTCAGGTATGACCTCAAAGCTACTGAACTAAAAAAAGAAGTGCTCCAAGGTATAAACCATGCTATTTTTTTTAGATGGTCGCACAGAAAACTGTTGACAGGCATGCTCTATTGCAAATACATGATTCGAGTAAGATTAAACAAAAAATGGGTAAATTACTGAACTGATGTCGAAAATTAAAATAACTTAACGAAAATAGAAAGTTGATTCAGTCAAAGTAGGAATTCACAGTCCAAATGCTACTCATACGATTTCACAGAATCTTCAAATTCAGATGGTAAAGAAAAAACACAGAATATTTGATCCAGAAAGATTCAGGTCTAGTACTCAAATCATATGTGCTAGGATTTGATATGATTCAAGCGATAAATAATCCAAATTTTCTATTATATTCATCATCCCACTGACAACTAATGCTATGTCCATCATAGGTCCAGTTGTAAGAAGAAAATTATATGTATATAAAAAAAAAAAAAAACGATACAAACTTGAATACAGGAAGATCGAGCTGACCACTCTGCACTTTTCCAATCCACTAACCACCAATCTCCCCTCTATGAATATGAGACATCCAAAATCAATAAACTGGAAAAGTTGAACTTGCCAGTTGTCATCAATGGGAGTCATCAGCAATTTCACAGTCAGCATCCCAATGAGCAAGATATTATTCATTATAGCAAAGAAACAAACAACTCATCCAAATCAAACGAAACCTAAACAATAAAAAAGAAACAAATGAACTCACCCACTAGAATCAGTGGCATCCCTCGAAATCTTCATCTTCTTGGTGGTTCCCTTGTACAAGTCCTCCAAACTACAAGGGAGGGTCCGTTCGATAGGGGGAGCCTTACGGGGAGGAGCATAACCCGAAGCTTCACCACCTCCACCCCTAAACTGAGAGAAGAGATCATCCCCAAAACCGCCCCTCGCGAAAGTAGGGATACCACCACGGCCACCCATGTCTCCCATCCCTCCAAAAGGGCTCGTGACCCCAAAGAACTCGGAGAAGATATCGTCGGCGCTCCTTGGGTTGAAGCTGAACATCGTTGGCCCCCCGCCACCGGCATCGGACATACCAGAGAACCCACCTGCACCAGGTGGTGGAACCTGACCCTTGAGCCCTTCTTCGCCATACTGATCGTATACTGCTCGCTTTTGTGGGTCACTCAGAACCTTTTTTTTAGAAGAAAAACAAAATTAATCAACAGATTAGGAATAGCAAATTGAAAAGAGAGGAATAGGATTCAGAAGTAGAGATGCAGAGATTTGAGAGATCTTACGTCGTAAGCTTCCGAGATTTGCTTGAATTTGGCTTCTGCTTCTTTCTTGTTCTTGGGGTTTTTGTCTGGATGCCATTTCATGGCAAGCTTCCGATAAGCTTTTTTCAGGTCATCTTCTTTAGCGCTTCGGTCTACCTGTAAAACCTTATAGTAATCCACACCCATCTGTTGTTCCTGTGTCTCTCTCAGTCAGTTCCTATTGCTTCCTCTCTCACCTCTCGCGTGTTTGCTTTTAGTCCGCAGAGAAGAGATTTTGGCCGGAAGTTTCTACTTAGACACTGGAGACTGGAGAGAGTGACGGAGAAGGCAATGGAGGAGAGAGAAAAGAGAAAGCTTGAGTAAAGAACCGTGACTCTCCGGTGGGCCTGGACTCTGTATGGGCCCATGATAGACATTGAAGGATTTTCACACGATGTAAGGTAGGTTTGGAATTTCAAAGTCCAGGTTGGGTTGGGCTAGGTTTGGAATTTCAAAGTTCAGGATTGGACAGGCTGAACCCTTAGAAAATATGGGCCTGGGTTTTTAAAAACTCAGCCCAATCCGACCAAAGGGTTAGGGTTAAATATAAGCAATGTTTGGAAAAAAAAAAATAAAAAGTAAAAGACATGATAGACAATAGTCATAATTACATAATGATTTTCATGTGTCTACCTTTATCTTCATACTCAAATTGTGTGGCTCCCACGCTAGGGTGGGCTCAAGGGAGCAGGGTGGTCATTTTACCCTCTCTGTGCCGTGGTGCAAGGGCCACATGACCTAGAATGATCTTTGAGCCTAAATATATTATGACAGAAAAAAATGTTGTAGTTACGTAGCATACACCAGAGCCTCTTTGTGCTATCTCTCTCCTCTATTCTATAAAATGACACATCTGTGCCTTATGGTCGGAGGAAAGATATAGGCACAAAGAGATGCCAGTGTATGCTATGCTGTCGGACAAAAAACTCACTCCCTTTATAATATATATATATATATATATTTCACAAAAAGAAAATAAAAATTAGGATGGATCAAACAATACATATAAGGAGTGGGATAGGAGCACTAACGAGGGTGTAGGATGAAAACATAGCAGATGCAAACTTGATGCAAACTTGTTGAACACTGGCGGTGTCCCCAACCTTATCTCATACTTCAAATGGATACCAATTCCATCCATGTAGTGTCTCATCGCATCACTCATGAACTTATCCCAAATTTCAATAGATTGAGATCCAATTGATTAATGGAGGAAGTCAAAGTGATAGGATGTCAAAATGACGGGGCAAACAGAAATTGGGGCATAAGTTGCTCTCCAGAAATATGAATATAAACTTTCATATTTGCTTTACCAAAAAAAAGGAAAGCTTTCATAGTCGAATCTTGTAACTCTGAACTTCGATAATAAAGTGGTTTTTCTTTTTTTTTTTTCTTGAAATGGGCTCCACCTTGGAGGTGTCACAATGTTCTTTGAGTTAAATCTAGTACACTTTACACTCATCCACCCAACACCCCCCCCCAAAAAAAAGGTCTATTAAATATGCACTAATATAAGCGTCAAAGAGGAAAAAAAAAGAATGAGTTTTTGGAAGAATTTTTTAACTGTGGGAATCAGGTAGTGTGCTAATAGCCAAAGGAGAAGATAGTTTCAGCATCATCAATAGGGGGATGAGACAGTGATAATGATTCAAGAATTCAATCATCTAGGTCACTTAACCTATGTTCTTCCTTTTTTTGGGTGTAAGAAAATTTACACAAAAAAATTATAGACATGAGCAGGGTCCAAAGATTATTAAAAAAAAAAAAAAAAAAAGGTAGAATCTCATTGTAAGGTTCCCTGCTCTTTACCGGTCAAGGTGTTCTAACTTGTGCTTTTTGCTCATTTGAACTTTCACATACCCAGTAGAACATAAGTGAATAAGTTATGTGATATGTGTATGTGCATTCATATGTGTAATATTAGAGAGAGAGAAGGAAAATGACGACGGGTATGATTTGATTAGAGACTGATTTGTTATTTGAGAAATTTGTCTAGATCTTCTGAATAAGAAAATAAATTACGCATTGAGTAGGGTTGATTTCGTTTTAGACTTTTTTTTTTTCTTTAATTATTATTTTTACATAGTAGATCTAGAGAAAAAATTAAAAATATTTGAAGTATGTCTCAACTTTAGTTTAATTGCACTCACATCAGATAGAAGAGTACCATCATCCCCTTGAATTCTATGAATAGCATTGGAGCTGAACCCGGCTATCATTAAATTATTGAAAAACTGTGTGTTAGAGTCACCTAGTTGTTATCATTTCACTCTTGATTTATCTTTATTAAATATAATTTAATTATTTAGTAATAAATATAGACTAAGTGCATTTAAATTTAATGGCACACTAAATTAAAATATAATTTGATCATTTAATAATAAAATATTACATTAAAACTAATGCTGGGTAGCAAATTAACACTAGCGGCTACATCACTATATATTTTCTCTCAAAAGAACAAAAGATTTCAACATTAAGAAAATACATTTAAAATATAATAATGATGTACATAAATAAATTATATAAATATATCATATGATGATATAAAAGACCACTTAAAAGATTAAAATTTATGGAAATACCAAAGAAAAAGAAATGCAATAAATTATTTTTATCAGTAATAGAGAATGTCCTCTAAGGAGTTGCTATTTAGTTTTGCTCCAAGAATAGGGATTCTCTCCTTTATGCTGATGATCAATCGGGTGAACCTTTTCCCAATCTTGAATCTAGCTCTTATCCAAATAGTGGGCTGCCTAATTAGCCATCCAACGATTGGGAGGATTTGAACATGCATCTCAACACATGGGCGTGCATCACCAACTCCGTTCAACCGTTGAATGGTTAATTGGACGACCCAATAATTATATAGAATCATTTTCCCAATCCTCATGTTGTTCATTATTTTATCTCCTCTTATTAGTTTTTAAGTTTTCACTTCCAAAGAAAGTGATCCGACGTGGAACAAAATGTTCATAACTTCTCTATACAGTTCCATGTGAATCAGCTAGAATTATAACCATCGACAATGTACTCCATTTTGCTTCTAGATGCAAGAACCCTTCCAAACATCAAACAAAGTGGACATGAGATTCTACACTGAGGTGAGAAGCTATCTAATCCATTTCATCAAAACACAGTTTATTTTAGCATTTGAATGAAGGCCATTCACTAAGGCTCTCTTTGGTATGATTTTTCTTTTTATTTTTTACCTATTTAACAAAAATGATTAATGAAAACCTTTTTTTTTTATCAAAACATAAAAATGGTTTGGTAACTACTTGACAAAAATGATTTTTTGTGAGAAATAGTTTGGTATCTCTATTACCAAAATGGTTTTTTGGTAATAGGTGAAGAGATTCCCTTAATCCATATTTCTTATAACTCTTTTTCTCCACTTTGAACCGAAAGATGGAGCAAGGGGCTTGGATTTCTAATTACAAAGCAAATGACTACTTTACCCCTCAATATAAAGACTTTATGCACGTGTTCATTAAAGTTCAGCGCAAAAATAATTGAAAATCATTTTTTGCCAAAACACATAAATGACTCTTGATCTCTTTTTGGTTTTTGTGTTTTATCAAATTTTTTTAAATAGAAACAAGCTCCATAAATGATACCAAATACAGTCAAAACCATTTTTGTTAACAAAAATCAAAAAGAAAAATGAACCAAAAAGGACCTAAAATGACTAATTCAAATCCATTTTATTTAATTATTAGCTTCAATAGACAAATATTCCCCATCAAGTGGGGCATGAGATTCTAAAATTTATCTATGATATATATTACAAGGATGATAAAATAGAGTATTTTTCATGGAGGGGGGGGGGAGTTGTCTACATAATACACACTTTTACATATTCTTCTAGAAAGCTTATTACAAATCAGAAATTCTCTTTGTGGAAATCAAACTTCGTCGTAGTTTTTCAAGAAAAGTCTCTTGCTAACCTTTGTAACCTTGCACCTAAATCAGGACTTGCACCACAGTAAAACACTCCTGCAGTCAAAGAGTTAATTAAAACCTTAATTATATATACAATTTCGATTCGAAAATATGTTTAGGAAAAGGGTTTTCTTCCCATCACTATGAATAGTGAAGTATAACTCCTCACTATTTACTACATGGTACTATGATAGTACATGGGTTACTCCATTTGATAGAGGACAAGGCAAATCTCATTGCCTCATTGGTATAATGCCAGCTTAAAATGAGTGGAGGAAGTACAAAATTACAAAATCTACCATTTTCTATTTTATATTCAACATTTCAACATCTCATTGGTGTAATTTCAGCTTAAAAAGTAGAGGAAGTTGGTAAATTACAAAATGGAAATTCATCTCCATTTTATGGCAATTTGGTAATTTTATTAAAACTTTGAATCAAAGTTTGAATAACTTTTCTTGCTTACTTGGGACTAAATTTTGGCCTTTGAGATGGGAAAAAATTTGATTGCTACCCGGGTTGCCAAAGAAATGGAATAATTCACCTTCCCCCTTGGGTCATGCATTGAGGGGACAATATCGATATCGTATCTGCCAATACCGATTGGATCAACATGTATCGACTATCGATCGGTTTTGCCCTTGTTTTTTTTTTTTTAAAGTACTTTTTTTTTTTTTACTGTTTTACCGCTGAAACATAACGGGTAACCAATCCAGATCGGTCAAGGATCAGAGATCATCTCAAATACCGATATAGCCGATACAATACTGATACTTGAAACCATGCCTTGGGTTCACAAATACCCTCCTAGCTAGGTTATAGTATTTTCAAAAATTTAAAAATACTTTTCAAGATTCCATTTCTTTGGCTGCAACGTAAGCAACAGACAACTTTCATTATTGAGATGTATATGGAGTCCTTTATCACATGGATTGATCCATATATGATCAAGTGGCAAATAGTAAAACGTTATACTCACTAGGCATAGTGAGGCTTATAGAAGGACCCTGCAACTAAGTGGAGAACATACTAGAAATTTTTGCTTACCAACGCGTTGATTATCATGGTTAAGAGCAACATGTTTGAAAGCGTCACGCCAATTTGGCCTAGCAAAAT
Source organism: Macadamia integrifolia (assembly GCF_013358625.1). Lineage (NCBI taxonomy): Eukaryota > Viridiplantae > Streptophyta > Magnoliopsida > Proteales > Proteaceae > Macadamia > Macadamia integrifolia. The sequence goes on from NW_024870640.1 coordinate 258,587, forward strand.
GAGTCTTCACGCACGTCCCAGAGACAATGTCTAGACCACTCTTGGCATGGTGGATCGATTGAAGCATAGCGATTAGGGCGGCTCGGGCGTCACCTTCCTCATAGACACTACTACAATAGTTGTTGATCTCAATCACCCCATCTTGATCATACTCAGCTACTTCATTCATCACTTCCCTAAACTACTCAAATGAGCCTTCCTCCCTTGTGACCCAGTAGAAGTAAGCCCGACTAGTCACAAAGGATCTCTTGTCTATGCTCTCCACAACTCCTCTCCCTCCTTTCTCTATCTCCTTTCTTTGCTTGATGTTATTCAAGACATCCTTGATTATACTGATCATTGGTGTTGTCCCAATCCCCAGCCCAACCAGGAGGATTACCTTATATTCTTTGTAATCCTGGGCAGGAGCTCCATTTGGGCCATCTATCATTAGCTTTGGAAACCTATTTTGGTGTTTAGACTGGGGTCCCTCTTTTCCGTCTATCCTTTGGGTTCTGTCATTGTACTCGATTTTTTCACTTAATTAATTTTCCAAAAAAAAAAAAAAAATCAGTTCTTCGCAGCGAAAACAGAGAATATTGAACCAATTAACCAAATGTTATACCCATCAACTTTTCTTTGATTGCCTGTTGGAGTTTGGCATATCTGTGTTTGCTGCAAGCCAAACAAAATGAAATAGATTTACAATTAGAAATGTATAAGAGGAAGGAAAATAAACAAGATTTGGTTAAATGGATGATGGCTAGCTCTCTAGATTTTAATCTATATATCAACAATCAACACCATTGAGAATACAGCTTTGATTTGTGATGTCCAATCACCTGAGGTGCGAATGTGTGTGCTCAGGTAATCATCTCCTGGAGCAGATGTAATTGAAAAAGGATGCCTAACAGGTTGGGCCCGGGGGGGGAGGGGGGAGGGGGGAGGGGGGGGGGGAGACAATTCTAAAGTTTGGTCAATTGGCTAAAGGAATGAATAGACTCCACAGTAGAACAATTTCCCTATATTACCATTGAAAAGCAAAAATAGTTGAGCACATCACAAAGATGCACTGTCCACTTCTGTAGTTAAATCCATGGGGTTTGGTCATTTGAAGTGCTAAAACATTTCCAGGGTGAACTGCAACCTAAAGCAATGAATATTTAAAGCATTAAATTAATCTTACCTTCAAACTATTTAAGAAAACATTTGATGATATAATCACATTAAAGCATTAGATCTTACCTTCAAAATCTTCACCGTCTTATAGCTAGACCTAAAGACGCGAATTAATCGCTCATATCCATACAATGTAATCGGCACAACAAGATACATCCATGTCTGTAATGGTTGTGGCAGAAAAATTACAGCATGAAAAAACACACAATACTTATCCATTGATCCATATAATGGTTGCTAGTATGTAAGTGCTTACTGTTTTCCTGTACCATTCCTTGTTTGAGGTAGAGGAAGAGTCCATGGATGATGAAGAGGATATAGACAATGACAAATAGGTGGTGAGAATACCAGAAGGCATGAAAGCCTGTGAGCTTCTCTGGAGGTTTGGGGAGTTTAAGTTTGTTCCTTCTAAACCATGGTTGAGCTAATATGTGTGCAATTGTCATGAGCACAACCATTACTACTCCTGTCCAACCTTCTGTGCCTTTGAAGAACCACAGGTAATTTGGGGGCTGCCTTTCCCCAAAAAATGGTTCCATGGGCTCATATTTCTCATCTGTAGCATGTAGGAGTCTTGGGAAATCACGTCATATGTGCACCTGCGTGGAGCCCAACTCCTACTGCAATCCCTAAAGCAATTACCTGTGGAAAAAGATCACAAATGCAAGTATGATAATCGATTTTGCATGGAGCCCCAACAATCTTCCCCCTCCATGCAAGAATATACATGAGAATTGAGATTTTCTCCATCCTTGGAGGCACATTGGGGTTCCCAACCACCCCAATTCCAACCCCATCAGATATAAAGAAGGTTTGTTGGGCCTAGTAACCTTTTGGAAGTTGATATTGACATTGAAAGGAACCCAACAATCTCTCCCTCTTCGTAGAAATATACATGAGAACTAAAATCTTCTCCATCCTTGGAGGCACAATAGAGTAGGGGTGTCAATGGTTCGTTGTATCGGTTTTGGTGTGAGAATGGTGAAACTGAAATTGGACCAATAAGGATATTTCGGTTTCGGTTTGATTTTGGTTTCGGTGTGGTTTGATTTTGGTTTTGGTGCGGTTTCTTGTATCAGTTTGTAATCAGGTTGGTTTCGGTTTTTTGATCGGTTTGGGTCTGATTTTCCATACAAAACTATACAAATTTTGATTTTGATTTTTTTTTTGTTATTTTTGGGATGTTTTCAGTTTCTTACCGTTTTGATTTGGTTTTAGTCTGGTTTTTGAATCGGTTTCGGTTTGGTTTCAGGTTCAATCGGTTTCCGATGCTGTCCAGTTTGATAAGGGTGTTACAATATGCCAAACTGAAACCAGCCCAATAAGGTTTTGGTTCGGTTTGGTCCGGGTTCAATTGGCTTGCTCCAGGACGGTTTTACCGGTTCGATTTAGGTATTGACACCCCTACACTAGAGTTCCCAAAAACTCCAATTCCAAGCTCACTTAGAAAAATGAGAAAGAAGGTTTGTTGGGGCTACTAACCTTGTGGAAGTTGATATTGTCTTCGAAGGGAACCACGAAGCTAAGCCTGGTTTTGCTCCACAGCCAAGTGATGGTATTTCTACTAACAGGGAAGAGAATGAGGGCCATGTTGAACTTAAGAGTCTCGGCAGCTCCCTTGGATATGGAAATGCAGTAACCCATGATTTCAAACGCAGCTCTGTGGTTATACTCTATGAACTTCCAAGTGAAAAGCCCCCCCAAAGATGGAAAGCCAGAGGGCAACCACCCAAACCCTTTTCCAGTTGTACTCGAGGAAGTCGGCCATTCTTTGATAGCAACGCTTGATTGGGTTGGGTTCTTTGGTTGGGATCAACTTCTGGCTTAGTAGTCTACTTTGCTCGCGACTGTTGGTTGATTGGCTTGGCCCATGCAATAGCAAAACCTTCAAGTTGAAGAGCTGCCCACACAACATCAACATTACGTGTTAGGGAATTATAAGATATGGATATAGTTTGTGTGCCGCCACTTAGACGGAAACTCATTTTAGTAGCTTATGAATAGAGAAGAGAGCAAACAAGACTGACAAAATTTCAAAGGAGATTCAATCTAAAGAGGTGTTCCTTCTCGAACACTATGGATCCGGGTATCTCTCTCTCTTTTAGTGTAGATATTTTCTAATTAACAATGGACCATTAAAATAGCTTGCCTGAGAACCACTACATTTGTGTATCTCATCACAACCTCTATTTGGAAGTTGACAAGATAGTAGAGAACCTCAATGTATCATATATTGCTTGGATCCAACTCCTCCATGATCAGAGCTGCATATTCATCTTCGATCTTTGATAGTTTGTTAGCGGATGCACTGAGTTTTATGATCTGCACATTCAAAATTTCGCATTAGAAGCCCTATATATCATTCTCATTATTACTTGAAAGAATTTTCTCATTGATTATCACACCTAAGTAATTTTATTTAATTTTCTTTTACTGATAGCGAATCTCACTTCACATGTGGAATTAAAAAATTGTACAAAACAACGATAACTTTGATAATGACAAAATGATTGTTACTTCTAAATTATTTTTTAAAACCCTTTTTTATATTTGAATAAAAGAACTTTTAAGAGTAAAACACGGGTAATCAAAAGAAGGTTACAAATTCTAAGTACCCTCATAGATGTTGTTTAGACTACAACAATCCTTTGTTTGAATATAACATTTTTGTAAAATAATAATTATGAATCAATTTATGATTTCACCTCTTTGACTTCTTCTTCAGTGATTCGACCATCCGCGTTATTGTCCACCTTGCAATAGGCATATATTGTCACATGTCACACCCCTTAAAATATATATATATATATATATATATATTTAGGAAGATTTGAGAGAATAACTTTTATTTTGTTGACTATTTTTCAAGGTTAGGTTTGTTAAATAGAAATACTCTCATGCTCTTGTAGTGTTGGTTCATTTGATTCTAACGCTGAAAGCTTACATGTCAAAGAAGGTCTGGAGCCTAACATCAAAGTTTTCATTAGTTATCTGCTCCCAGAACTCACGAAGCTTGGCCTTGCTCACTGAAGGAGACTCTATTCCTCTCCTACAAGCCAATGCATCAAATAACACACCCGCAAACTCATCCAGCTCATCTTTACTCATTTCTGAAAAAATTTTAAGTTCTTAACCACACAAACTGATGAGAGAAACATTTAATTGTACCCTTGAACTAGAACTAGAACTAGTTAATTAAATAATCAAGGACCAGGTTTTCCTGAGGTCACAGTGAATGAGCATCAGCTCATCATGGCCCATCGACAGCATATAATAAAAGGGAGATATATTAAGAGAGGGGGGTCACATCTAGACAATGTTTTCCTTCATGGAGCGATAAAGGAAAACTTTGTCCAATAGTTAATGAATGAGTCATGGATAAATTTTTGGCTTTTGCTTAGTTGTGAACTTGTGATCCAATCTCAGCTGTTGGGGATTGTATTGGAGCCCACCATGGTTTCAGATTTTTTTCTATTAACCACTATGTGATGGGCCCACCACAATTCCAACACTCATGGTGGACAAGGATTATGTTCGCGCATAAGAAAACAACGGGGCTTGGTCTCCACATGTAATCCACTTCTTCAAATGACTTATGCAGCACATGAGAATGATTCTTTTACCAAAAAACACACACAAACATATATATATATATATATATAAGGATTATGTTCGCATATAAGAAAACAACGGAGCTTGGTCTCCACATGTAATCCACTTCTTCAAATGACTTATGCAGCATATGAGAATGATTCTTTTACCAAAAAACACACACAATCATATATATATATATATATATATATATACTAGTAAAGTCACATGTGCAAATGCATATGTGGCTTTATTTGGTGAGGGAGAGAGAGATGCTTTGATCGACATTTGGTGGAAGTGTATGTGCCATCAATTTGAAGATCACCAAATTAATCTTTGTTGTTGTTGTTTAGTTCTGACATATGAGTCAGATTGAAAGTAGATTTATAAAATAATTATATGCTTATAGAAGGTGAAGTTTTGACATATTGAAAACAATATTTAAAGGAATTGTAAAAGGATGGATTTTAAGCGTCAAAAGCAAAATATGTATATGATAGCAAGCACCTTAATATTGGGTCTTAATTTTCATGTGCAATGATTTGGTATCTAAAAATTCCGATCAATCATAAGGGTGAATAGAGACATTGTAGCGAATCACCATAGGTATCTTGGTAATTTGATCAAATTAAGGAAAATTAAATGGTTCTCCTTAGCATCAACTTCCATTCTGAGACTTTCATATTGAAATTATGGGTTTACAGCATAAGGGATCATGGAAAATAATAGTTGTCATTGTTTATTCTTATTTACTTCATGTGAAGTCTATATCCACCCATTATCCATCATCACTTCCCAGGAACATAACAAAGATTTATAAGGATCATCTAATAACATGTTCCAACTACCTTGTTCAATTAGCCCCAGTAGATTCATGCACATTACACTGCATCTAACATCTAGGATAAGGAATCCTTAGAACCATTAGCATGCTGATCTGGATTCAAGTTTATGTTGACAACAAATGAATGAAATTTTATGAAATTTAAAATCATAATTGATTTGGAAGCCCTTCCACTTAGGATGGTGGGTTCTTTACCTCCTGCAGCAAACATCCAAGGCATCCACGCATCCACGCATCTATGTTCAGTTCTATTTGTATCTTTTTATTTGTTAAATTTTATTGGTGGGTAACATGATCGTGCATTCACATGAGAAAGCACATTCCACAGATGGTTAAGAGCCTTTCGAGTTTTGATGCATAATCAGTCCCTCCTGATTATTTGCTTTATGATGAGGTCAATAAATTCATGTTAGTTTTGAATTTACTATTTTAAACAGTAGCTTCGGCTTTTACCAAAAAAAAAAAAAAAAAAAACTCAAAACAGAAAGACTACCACCAACAACCAGGTGAAAGCAAACTAACAAATCACAATAACTGTGTAAGAAGAAATAAAATGATCCAGAGCCTGCAAGAAAAGAATCAGGTGAGACCAAATAACAATTTGAATGAATGGAGAACGGGATGTATGATTTGCAATCTGCGAGAAAAGAAAAGAAAAATGATATAAGAGGAGAGAGGGTTAGTAACTTAGTTAATGTTGCACCGCGCTGCTGCTATGAAAGACCAGGAGGTGGAACAAAGAAGAGGACTTAGTTCCACAAGAATCAAATAAAAAATATGAGAGGGACGTGGACTTGCCTAGTTTCTTGATAGACCAGTCTGGCGAGCTAATATGTGCAGCTTTGAAAGAGATAGAGAGAGAGGGGGGTAATTTAAAGAAAGGGGTAAAGTAGGAGGCGTCTGAATGGGAGGGAGAGAGAGTTTTGGTAAAAAAAAGGAAAGTGGATGAAATTAATATATGGCCAAAAAATAAAAGACTTGGCAAAATCGTGTGAGAGTGGGAGGAAGAGAAAGATTTTCAGGAAAAAAAATAAAAAGAAAAGAGAGAAAGAGTTTTAGTAAGAAAAGGAAAGAAAGAATTTTAGTAAATAATTAAAGAAAGTTAATAAAATTAATTTATGATATTAAAAAAAAATAGAATGGGAAAAATCGTGTGTGTGTGTGTGTGTGTGTGTGTGTGTGTGTGTGAGAGAGAGAGAGAGAGAGAGAGAGAGAGAGAGAGAGAGAGTATTTAAGTATTATAAAAAAATAATTAAAGAAATTGAGCAAAATCGTGTGTGAGAGAGGGAAAGAGTTCTTGTAAGAAAAGGTAAGAAAAAGTTTTAATAAAAAAAGGAAAGTGAATAAAATAATATATGATATAAAAAAAAAAAAGGCAAAATCGTATAAAAATAGGGAAGAGAGAGATAAATATGATTAATTATTATAAAAATATAATAATATAAAGGGTACTAGCAATTTAAGAAAATGAAAAAAGAAGAGAAAGAAAAGATAATGAATAAGAAAGGACAAAATTGTCAAGTGAAAGATTTGTCACTTTGTGCTTATATATATACTAGTAAATACACACGTGCAAATGCACGTGTAGTGGAATATTTTTCATAGAGTTTGTTTGTGTAGATAAACTTTTACTCGTAAATCTTTTAAGCAATTTTCATTGGAATGTAGTTTTTTTTTCCCCAAAAAATATCTATGATCACCTTGGTTTCCAAGGGTTGAGTAGATCATACTTAGAAATGTTTCATCAATAGTTTCTTCCTTAAGTGCTACCTAATCTAGGGAAAAACTTTGATAGTAATATCAAGTTAAAACGCACATGCTAATGCATGGTTTAACATTGGTAATTAGTGTGTGCGTTTATGTGGATTTGAGAAATTATGGAATTAAATTGAAATTTAATATCTAGTCAAACATTTAACTCTTCTTAATTTGTAACATAACTTTAAAGTTTAAAAGCATTTAAAACTTAGGATCCAAATTTTGAACAAAAGATAATGATTGATTAAGGATAATGAGTAAAGAACATTGGTTAATATTTCTCTATTTTATTTTATTTTATTATTATTATTTTTTTTTTTTTTCGTATTCTTCAGCATCTATGACAGACAAAAAAATAAAATAAGACATAATATTAATAAAAAAAATATACAAACTGAACTTATAAAAATGGATCAAAAGATTCTAAAACAATATAACCTAATAAGAAACTAATATTAACCTAAAATTCATAAAGTTTTAGCGCAACAACTTTATCGGTTCATGCTTTGGTTTCACTCATTGTCACACCAAAACCAAACAAAACCGATCAAAATTGGTTCTGTACCTTCTTGGTATTCTTGTATTTATTTTTGTAGTATCAATAATTTATTTTGCTACTTGGTCAATTGTTCGAGATTCCGATTTATTTTCCTTTGTAACTTGACATGTGAGCAAGAGAACAAAGTGCAAAATTGGCCCATGTCCACACCTATTTATGTAATACTTTCATTGGCTTTTCATAATTAAGTTAGGTTTGCTTTGGGGAGATTCCATGAAGCTCTAGTTAAAGCGTCCATGTACTTAGACTTGCAAAGCAGCCGGCTACTCTTTCTACTCCAACCAATAAAGCCAAAAATTAGGTTATTACAAACCACAGTGTTTAAAACAGCAGGCAATGTAAATGGTATTCTTAAAACATTTTTATAGCATTTTCACATTTAAAATGGCCAAATGACCAAAATACCACTATGGTTAAAATATCAGAGTAGTATACTAAATATTTATATAAAATGCATGGAGATTACTCAATGATTTTTTTTTTCGGTAAAAGAATTATTCAAGGAACATAAATACAGGAAAATTCATCACATATATTTTTCTAAGATTTTATGATACCTTATCATATTTTAAACAGTAATTACAAAAATACTATCATAAAAGGGTAAAATGGAGAACTCAAAAATCCAGACCTTGGACCCAAATTAATCCAAAACAAAGCACAGATATGTGAACGCAAACAAGTTCTTCAATATTAGCAAGAAACCAGGGCTCAATTCAAGCTTTAAAACCTCATATTTTCATAAATGATTAAAATATCTCTAGGTAAAAAAATTGTCCTAAATAAATGCATTCTGACCTCAGGAAAATTAGTTAACATCAAGCACAGTATGAATTCAAGCTTTAAAACCTCATATTTTCATAAAGGACTAGAATATCTCTAGGTAAAAAAATTGTCCTAAGTAAGTACATTCCTGCCTTAGAAAAATTAGTTAACATCTATGATTTATGATATGCATTGCACTTAGGAAGTATTTTTTAAAGTCTTTTTAAGTTCAAAAAATAAACCTCTTTGCCCTATTTAAAAAAATATATATTACAATAAATATAACTAAAAAAAAAAATTAGGACATTTAGTTTTGATTTGTATTGATATAGCTAAAAAAATTGAATTTAAAGGAAAAACCATATGATATCCTCAATGTATCAATATCGACCAAGATTGTTTTTTATCCTAATATTGATGTTTATAACTTTGGTAGGAGTATTTGATTCCATTCAATTATATAGAGATAGTGCTTCAACCGATTGAAATCGATTGGTTCAGCATAGATTTTTTAAACCGATGTCTCATTGGTTTGGTGGGCATAAGCCTTCCACCCCTACCGTCACAAGATTAGTGTACAACTAAGTGATGCATGTACCTTCTTGGTATTCTTGGATTTATTTTTATAGTTTCAATAATAGATGACTACCAATCAAATACTTGCATAATGTGAATTTACTATAACCGAATTTAGTTACAAAGAAATCCATCTCCACACCCAGATGAAGCAATACAGCCAAAGTTTCAAAATTAGAGCATGATACACTTTGCATCCACATGGGTCCAACATGCCTGAGTATTTCTTATATTTGCTGGTTTAGTTCAAGTCTCTAACATTATCACAGAAATGAGCAGGCAGGTATACAAATAAGAGTTCTTCCTTACCAATCGAGAATCAACCATGCAGCCCACACATACACAAGAGCTACTGGCAAATGCACTAATGGTTTCCAAAAGAACAGCAGGTTAGGTATGGATGGCATTAGACAAGAGTTGGGTATTGCTTAGCTTGGTGTCTAACCGTTCTCTTGTACTAAGTTGGCTCTTGCAAATCATGATTTCAATGATCAGAAGTAGAATAATGGGATATGAGATAAATAAAATAAACCATACAAATATAATAAAGATTTTCGGGTGGGGGCTAAATACCTGGATGAAGAGGTGATATCCATCTGTCTGGGCAGGATCGGCAGGGTTTGGCTGGTCCAGCAAATCTTGTATGCCAATTTGCTTCACCATGATAGCTGGTCTCCAACCCTACTCCAAACCTACACATAATAAAAGCAATTTAAGTAATGGCATGTCAACTGAACCCCATCATATATATCAAATAACAGCAGCAACAGGATGTCCAACAACAGTGTTGGGTACTTACACTGTCCTCATCGAGAATCGATAAACAAACAGTTCCTGAAGGGTAAATATTGGAATGGAAGAAACCTTGAGGAACTTGCACTTGGGTGATTTACCCGTTGGTTTTGAATTGGTTGGATTGAATTCAATCTGCTTTGGCAAGTCCTCCTCTCACTTGCGTTCCATCCAGTACCCCACTGTATCAGATTTTTTTTTTTTTTTTTTTTGTGAAACCACTGTGTATCAGATTCAATAGATGAAAATCTCATAGGAAAGAATTGTTAATTTTTAAAAGTCAATAAATTCCATGGGAGAAAGAAGAAAGAATATAAAGAGGAGGGGAGATCGTGCCTGGGAGAGTTTGGGAGAGAGAAAGAAATCTCTTGTCAACTCTCTCTTTGACTATTTTTGAAAAGAGGGGGAGTTCCAGAGGGAAGAGAGGAGATATAAAATAAAAGAGAAAAAGATTAGAGGGAGGGGAGATCGTGCGTGGGAGAGTTTGGGAGAGAGAAGAAAGAAATATATTAATTCTAAATAAAAAGAAAAAGATAAAGTAGTCATGGAAAAAATTTGCCACTTCGTCCTTTTATATAATAAGTATAATAAATAAGAGAATGATTCTTGCATGCAAATCTCTTCGGAACTTATTTTCTATCACCTGGTTTAAGGAGTTGGTGCCCAGAGAAGGAGATTGTGAGACCAAACGCTCTTATATTCTGATGTGTGCCGGTGAATAGGGGGGAAGAGTTACGTACCTATGCATTGACCAAAGCGACTCCTGGGAAGTGACCCATGAACGGCCAAATCGTTGAACCGCGATTCAACCTGGGACCAACATTTAGTGACGACGCTTTTAGCCATAAAGTGAAGCCCTTGAAGGGCACGGGCAGCCCCTGACTTGGTGCGGTCGACTTTACTGAATTGCTTGGGTGGAGCTGAAGCATTACGTCTGAGTACTGTCTGAGAGAGCTTCCTCATTAACCGGAAAGAGAGGTGGGAGTAGTACTCACGGAAAGAACTCCGGCAAGTACTAAGGAGTGCAGCCCCTGAAAGGGCAGCAGAGCTAACTTCTTTGATGCTTTGGATGGACACCAAGTGAACATCTTGGATGTCTAGTGTTATCTCAACGTAATGCTCTTATTTTTCCCTTCTCTGCTGCCATTTGCTTCTCTCTTTATTACTGCTTATTATTAATGCACCATTTAGAGTTAGAGAAGGGCCACTAGACCCACTTCTTCCTTCCATTTCCTTCAAGGGGAGAGAGAAAGAGAGGGATTAGTTAGAAGATTTGGCAGGCTTGGATGTTTACAGTGACTAAGAAAGAGGGTTTTGTATATATTAAGTGAGAGGAAGAGCGAACAGAATGAAGTAGCGGACAAGTGTTGAATCCTTATATGCATGTAGGTCGAGGTGAAAGATACAAAATATTCTTTTTTTCTTTTGAATAATAGAAAAAAGTGTCTAGCTCAACCCCCACATGTCCAATTCTTGCAATTATGGTGGGACCACTTGAGCAATAATGGAACATCTGCTCCATTCTCGCATGGCAAATCGAACCCTCAACCTCGGACCAGCAAAGTGAAAGATGCGAAGGGTACGTAACATTGGTGGAACAAAATAATAAAAAACACAATAACACGTGAAACATACGAAGTGACTCTTTACCAACAAGGAAATATGATGGTTATGTTTAGGGTTGTCAATCGGTCGGTTCAATTTGAATTCGGTCAGTTGAATCGGTTTCGGTTTAGTAATGAGGAAGATCAAAATCAATCCTTTAAGGAATTTCAATTTTCGGTTGGTTTCGGATTCGGTCCAGTTTGGTTTTGGCTTATTTCGGTTTTTCAATATCGGGTTAATATCGGTTTATATCGATTTATTATTGGGCTTGAACCATAATGAAATCTTACATTTATAACTTATAGTGACGAGATTTAACAAAAAAAAAAAAAAACTTTAAATTTATGATTAAATCATGGTTTATCGTTGTATGAGAAAAATAACTAATATTGAAGCCAATGGATAACAAATTACTAAGAAGATAACTAATATTGATATCACAAAATGAATCCTATCAGCCAATCATTCATTTAATTATCCAACTAGTTTTATTTAGTGAACAAGGAAATCAATGGAAGCATTATTACAATTTACAAATCAATTTCTCTATTTATAACCTAATATTTAATGATTTGTAACAATTCCTCTTACAATAAAAAATTTTCTCACTAATATTGTAAAAAATGGATAGTCAATTCACTAATTTATAATCTCATAATCATTTATTTTTTTATCGGTTTTTTGGTTGTTGGTTGGTTCGGTTTGGATCGATTTTCAGCTGATCCCAACATACCTCAGTCCAAAACCAATCCAATAAGGATCAGTTTGATTCGATTTGAGTTTTATTGGTCGGTTTTGGTCGATTTTATCGGTTTGGGCTAGGTTTTGACACCCCTAGTTATGTTAGAGCGGAAATTGGTGAATTGATAGACTTTAGAAGTAGACACGTAGCCTTACCTTACCCATTTAACCACTCTGGCATTCCAGAAATCTGGTTAATCTTCACGTAACTGAAGTGGGAGTCCACTGGCTCAACCCTGTGAAGACTTTGTTAACTGCTTGCTGGTCAATGAGAGAGGTTATAAGAGAAGGAAAGAGAAAGAATAAAAGAAGAAATAAAGATAATCTCTTACGTGTTATAAGAGGAAAGAAATTACAAATGCAATCAAAGCAATCACCTTCCCTTTTTATTGGGATTTTTTTTTAATCTTCTAGAAATAGGAATATCAGTCCATATCATTTCGTCAAAGACTTTAACAGATGTCAACATACCAACGTATGTGAAGTAAGAGTCCACTTCACTTAGGTGAAGATTCACTGAAATAGCATTCTAGAACGAAGCAGATTGCGCATAACAAAAAGTCTACCATTTCATGCAAATTTGGCATGCCCTCTATTTGGCCGCATGCCCTACGCGCAGACATAGACCTTGCCCCATGGTTAGATGCCTTTGTGTCTCACTGGTTGGTTCATCCATTAGTTTAGTGGTCACGCAATCAGGTAGTGAACCACAGTCTTTTGAAAGAATTTAATAATTGATGAAGGATCATTGCTAGGTTGTGTATAGCATGTGCCCTGGGCTAAATGATGGCTTTTGATCAATACCTTGGCTCTAGTGCTGGTGCAGGGTGCACATTGCTGGTAGCAACATTTTTCCCTTTCATGGGGTCATGGCACATAGGAGCTCGTAAAATTACCATTCCACTCCCTATATGAAATTCAAAATCCCTTTCATGTTAAAACCCTTGGGTGTGTTCTCATTGGCCCCCATATTGGTGCAAGGGCCACATGACCAGGCAACAATCTCTTGCCTTAATAATAATAAGGGGAGTAGTTTTTTTGTCAAAATGCATGGTTCCTATATCAACATGAGGGCCAATGAGGGCTGGTCATTTCACAACCCAAGTACGCTGCCAAGCAAAGTTCTTTTTTCTTAATAATAACCTCAAAGTCCATGATCGTGGAAAATGATAGCGTGACTAGTACTTTTCATTGGGTTTTTAGGGAGAATGATAGACACACCACTTGAGTGCAGTAAGCTAACTGGTGGCACTAATGGGAGTGTGAAATAGAATATTATATAAGTGGGCCGGGGGTTATTTCAAAAGAGGGAAAAGAAATAGGCACAATGAATGCTAGCTTACGGGGTGGTGTGCCCAGCTTTTTTTCTAGGTTGTTGTTGTAGATTTGATTTAAAAGTCTGATTCATATTTTAAAGTCAAAGTGCATTTCATCTTTTGCTATCTAGTCCCTCAGTGTCATATTCTCCTTTGATAATCAATATTTGTCCCTTAAAAAAAATGAAAACAAAATAAAAGTAGAGATTAATCTGCGTGAATGCTTACTGTCAGGCAACCTAATTAGTTGAGGTCTTTATAATGGTTTAAAGAACCTCATTTAAGTTCTAGATTTTTAAAGACTATTGCATTTACAGTTGCAATGTACCTCTGCTGCATTGGTAGTTTGTACTTTATTGTTTATAAAATAAAGATAAAATGCAAATTTGTAAGTACCAAAAAAGAATGTCATTCGCAATCTATTATGATCTTTTCGCATGCAAGAGTGATTCTATGGGTTTCCTTCTCATGGGGGCAGTTTTTTGTCCATGAAAGGCCCCTACGTCACAACATAGGCGCTTGTAATGACCAATGTACCCCTGTGTGTGGGCATAGGAGTCTCTCGGGACGAAAAACCGCTTGCATATATTTTAGTTTCCTATCTAATATTTATCTCTCTCCTCCCACAATAGGGGTAGATAAATCATCTCATAGGAAATGAGGAGGAAAATAAAAACTGAGGCAACCCGAATCCTCTCCAGCTGGTTGTACCCTCCAACCCCCATCTCACATGATCCATAGGGTGAGGGGACTATCTTTGGTGATCGGGGACCACACCCCATGAATGGTGTGAAATGAGATTGAAAGATATAGCCGGCTGGAGAGGATCCAGATTCACTAATGCATGCATTCTTTTTCCCTATATATTAACATTGAGCATATCATCTTCCAGTTGACTCTTGTGTTCTCCTTCTAGAACCCAAAAATTATTGCCCAAGTTAGGAGGATTTAGCCCATTGATAATCCCATCGGCTTTAGCTTTCCAATTATTTCCTGCACGGAGAAATCCGCTTTCAATAATGGGATAATCTGTTCGTAACCAACCCAATTACAATAATCTTTTGTAATCAGACTTATTTGCCCACCACAATTTTCTTTTTTTTTTGCTAAAAGATCATGTATATTAAGAAGGAAAAAAAGCGAAAAATATGATACAAAGAAAGACACGGGCCTCAAAACCACATCTCAACACAGGTTGAAGAGGGGACGCACAATATCCACCTTCGGCATGACCATTAGCAAAAAGAGGCAACCACCAAAACGACCATCACAAAAAGAGGGAAAAATTACCCTAGCACATTCTATATCTAGAATGACCAAAGGCATCCATGTCTAAGTCCATCTTCACCTAAGGCGACCAAGATGTAACCGAAGATGAAATCTCAAAATGAGCCGCTGATTTGAAAAGGAAGGCAGCTACAGAGTTTGCCTCACGGAAACAGTGAGTTATCTTCCATTCCACCTCTGCCAAGTAGGACATGCAGTTTATCCATCTCTGGTACGCTACCCAAGGAGATTTTTCTTTTGGAAAAGAATTACCACCGTCGTCGAATCACATTCAATCCAAAGCCAGAGGATGCCCAGTTGTTGCGCCACCTCAAGACCAATCATTACAGCCAAGAATTTCGCTTCAAGATTTGTTCGAGTTCCTAGGACGCTTTGAAAGTTTCCCACCACCTCGGCCTTTCTCATTTCTTAGAACACCCCCTGCACCAGTTTTCCTGGGTTACCAATTGAACATCCATTGGTGTTAAGTTTCACCCATCCTGATTGAGGGGGGCACCAATAAATTTCAAAATTTTCATGGTGCCTATGCCTTACACCTGAAAAACCCAAGCTCCTAGCATTTAAACGATCCACAATGGATAGAGGCGAACCTGAATGCACCAAGGATTGGGAGCTAATATCGTTTCTCAACAGATCAAAGCACTGATCAGCAGAGATACCCACTCCATCATATTTCTTTCTATTCCTTTCCAGCCACAAGAAATAAGGAATTAAAACAAAACCCTTCAGCCATTCACCCTTAAAAGAAAGCTTTGAAGCTTGATCCTTCCACCAAGCCATCAACTGGTCAATACCATCAAAACCAGGCCAAGTAACTCTAAAGCACCCACAAAACTTCTGCCATAGATGAGCTGCAAATGAACACTCGAAGAGAGAGTGATTCCTAGAATCCTCATCAATGCCACACATATAGCAAACCGAGGGCAGCATAATTCCACATCTTTTGACATTGTCATCAGATGGAATTTTGTTTTTGATCTTTCTCCAACCAAAAATCGATTGCCTTGGCTGAAGTTGGCACTTCCAAATCAAAGAAAGCCACGCCACTTTTGGAGATTCCTTCCTCATCTTATCCTAGGCCGACCTTAAGGTAAAAACACCTGAAGATGTTAATCCCCAATGGCATTTGTCTTCCAAGTAAGAGATCCTAATGCTATTAACTTGATCAAAAAATTTCTCAAAAAATATGGATTCGGGATGGGGGAAATTCCACTCACATTGCCTAATGAAATTTGAGACCCTTGCCTGTAGAGAACAGGAAAGACCCAGTGCAGATCAGCTAGCTCTTCAATAGATTTATTTCCCAACCAACTATCTGTCAAGAAATTAATTTGATGACCATTTCCAACAGTCCACTGCTCCTGAGATTCCATCCATTTCCAAACCTTTTTGAGACCAAGCCAAATAAAGGAAGAGAGGTGACCAGTTTTCAGAGATCCATCAGACTTCAAGAACTGGGCACGAAGAAAAGAGCTCATCAAGGTTTTTTCATCTTTAATTTACAATGCTAGCTTATAGAGGCAGGCAAAGTTAACATCACACAACCTCCTCATGCCTAGGCCTCCCTCCCTCTTGGGTTTGTAGACTTCGTCCCACTTGACAACAATCTTTTTCCCTAACTCCATATCTCCCGACCAGATAAAGTTACGCATCCACTTCTCCACCAGCTGAATAGAACTACCAGGCCACCAATATATTCCAAAATTGTGAATCGGAATGCTAGAGATCATTGATTTTACAAGTTCCACCCTTCTTGTCATAGAGAGAAGTCTACCCTTCCATCCAGACAACCTTCTCTTGATTTTATCCAAGACGGGCAGCATTTAATCTCTTTTAACTCGGCCCTTAAAAAGCTCAACCCCCAAATATTTTGTAGGCAAACAAGCAGAAGCAATACCCAGATAATCACTTATGAAGTGTTTTCTGTGAGGAGACCAGAAGGCCTGATATTTAACCAGAAAAGCATGAATATTTTTTACATATTTTACCGAGGCATTTATAAAGATAAAGATCTCATCAGCAAATAATAAGTGAGTGGGAGTGGACACACCTCGAGGACCTGGGAGAGATTTTATCATCCCCTTCTGTGTCAAACCGCTCAAACCTCTACATAGCACCTCCTCCACTAAAATAAAGAGAATAGGGGATAAAGGATCACCTTAGCGAAGACCACGACCCACCTCAAAAAAACCCACAGGACCTCCATTTACAAGCACAGACACCCGAAAGGAAACCAAAATTTGGTTAACCCAAGAGATCCAACTTGTAGAGAAACCAAACTTCTTCAAAGTGGTGAACAAAAAATCCTAGGATAAGGAATCGAAAGCCTTCTGGACATCCAACTTCAGCCTCATACCACCACCCCTTACCACTGAGTGCATCATATTGGAGAGCTCAGATACCATGCTAATATTTGCTAAAATGATTTTACCTTTCTGGAAAGCACTTTGCTCCTCAGAGATCAAGCGAGGTAATAAAACCTAAAGCCTAGATGCCATAATCTTAGTCAAAACCTTGCAGAAGAGGTTCCCAATACATATGGGACGAAACCTATCAAGGGATGCTGCCCCCTCAACTTTAGGAATGAGAGATATAAAACAATTATTAATCCCTTTAGGAAGTTGACCAGCCTCAAAAAATATTTTAACAGCCCTACAAAAATAGTCCTCAACAATCGGCCAATATTTTCAAAAGAAACTACCTAGAAAGCCATCTGGACCAGACGAGCTAGCTGGATCCAGGTCCCACACCGCCTGCTTGATTTCATCCCTGCTCAGAACAGCCTCCAAATCCACCACATCATCCTCTTCCAACACTCTTGGAATATTTTCTAATAGGTCACTATGAACAACAGTTTCGAAAGCCTCATGAAACCTCTGATAAAATTCATAAATATAGAAAGCAATGTCACTCTGATCAGAGACCCATGAACCATCCTCCTTTCTCAAAGGGGTTATTTGATTTTTAACACGTCTTAATTTCACAGATAGATGAAAAGATTTGGAGTTGCAGTCTCCATCTTTTATCCATCTCAGTTTTGCCTTCTCTACCCGCAGCTTGTCATGCAACTGACTTGCTTTCAACAAAGCTGTCTTTGCATCTGCTTCTTTATTGAACAATTCATCTGTCATACCAGCTACTTCAATCATATCCTGAACCTCCTTGAGGACCAGCCTTGCCTTCTCAAGCTCATCGTTCAAGTTAGGAAAAGTAGGACCTCGCCCATGGTCTCAACATCTCATTAACTCTTTTTAATTTAGATGCCAGGATGAAAATAGGGTCACCACCAAACTGACCCCTCCAGTGTCCTCCACCACCGAAATAAAACTTTCATTTTCCATCCAGAAACTGTGGAAACAAAAGGGGATATTTCTAGGCTTTGGAATATCGTCCAAAGCTATTAATAACGGGGCATGATTAGACACTGAGGACACCAAGACCCGTTGCTTCACATTCTTACAGAAATCAAGCTACTTCTCATTGCAAAAACTATGATCCAAGACTGCCCTCACATTACCTCTTCGACGATTATTTGACCAAGTAAATTTCTTTCCCAGAGAGGGAACAACTCGCACCCATCAACCATTGCCCGAAATTCCGCTGCCAATCCAAGATTCAAAGCTCCAGGGCCTCGCTTCTCATGAGAAGCTAGAGTGGCATTGAAGTCCCCAATTACTAACCAGGGAATAAGAGTAGACACCTGCAACCCCAGCTCTAACCACAAATTCCTGCGAATAACTTTAAAAGAGCTCGCATGAACGAAAGAAAACCCCACACTACTCCCAGGTCTATCAAAGACAATGGACAGATGTTGGTCGGACATGGCTACAACCATAGGGCGTTGAATGCCTAACTTCCAGATCACCCAAAGATTAGGGACCATCCCATCCCTCTCATTATGAAGAAAGTCTACATCATAACCCAATTTATTAAAAAATAAAATAGGAAATTTACACACCTGAACCATGGGCTGAGGTAAAAAAATCACCTCTGGAGAGTGCTCCCTCAACATTAAACGAAGGGCACCTATACCAACAGCCTTCTTGATGCCCCGAATATTCCAATAGATGACCCGCATAGATCACCGATTTGAAGAGGTATTTTTGTCAGACTTTTTTTCCTGACCTGCTCTTTTCTTCTTCTATGAGGCTCCCATCGTCGAAGTTCCAGGGTCTTTCTCCCTCAACCTTGCCATTCTATCCTCTACCATGACCTCAGAGTGAACGACTGAGATAGCTCCCCCTTCGCAGTGCACTTCCTGCATGGATGAGACAATATGTTCCCCAATAATTGTCTGAGGGTGGAGGGAGCCACGATCATCATCCCTACCCCTACCCAAGCAACGGGAAGGATATCGAGATTCAGGCAGAGGCACACCTCCTTCAACAGTAACGTTCAGGGACATCTTCTCCAATCCCAAGGACGCTTGGTCTAGATCTTGGATTGGGTTTGCACTTGGGTTATGAGTAAACCCATTATCAGAGACCGCATCTGACCCATCCACCTCAATCATCACACCTTCCATATTTGGAGGAGGAGAATAAGCAATGTTATTCCTTATACCATTCATAATCGGGCTATGCATGGAAGTTTCCAAAAAAATCTGGATTCCTCCCTCAGCACAAGGCTAGTTTGAATTTTGAATATTTGAAACTAATACTGGATCAGGATCAATATTCTGATTTAGTGCTGATTGACTCCTAGCTGGAGACACATCAGCCAAGTAGCCTCTGCCTAAGTTGACTCCGTCTTCACAGTAGACTGCACCTGGAACCTGCACAGACTTCTCCACCGTAGACTGCTCTTCGTAGTCTATCTTTCGCTGCCTACAACTGCCACTAGATGCCCTACTCGCTTGTAATAGCCATATCTTTCAATATTTTCCTCGTAAATCACCTTTTGGACGAAGCCAAAAACTTAGTTTGTACCAGGTTCCAGTCTTTCAACCTGAACCTCTTCCACCCTCACTGCCGATTTAGAGATATAAATCTCTACCAACACCCGCACGAAGTAGCCAAGAAGGCCTTGTCTCATCCTTCTATCAAGGGCTACAGGACGTCCTACTGCCTTTGCAATGGATAGGAGAACATTTTCGTGCCAATATTCTAATGGCAGATCTGAAAAACGAATCCAGATCAGCTTCGTGGAAGACTGCTTCTTGTGAATGTTAAAATCAGGTTTCCAAAGTTGGAAGCGGATCACCTGATCTCCAAACCTAAGAGGGCTTCTCATCCACACTGTTGCCTTATCTTCCTCTTATCTGAACTGAAAAATAACAAATCATTTTCCCAGGGGGTGCATAGTTACCCCTTGGCTTAAGTTCCACTTTTCCCGAGTCTCCGTTCTCAAATCATCGAAAGAATTTAGACGGAAATTCACCTTGTCGATTAATGCAAAGCAGAAACTTTGTCTCTTTGATTCATAGTCTTTTTGCAGAATCATCACTCGACGAAAATTCCCAGCTTGGATTGGTTCAGTTACAGAGTCCATAGCTGGCCAAGTCGAGTTCCCAACTACCTTCGCATAAGAACATCGATGATCTCCACCATCATGCCTCTTCTCCGGAGGAGGAACTCCTGGGCCATGATTCAGAGTTTCTCTGTCACCCCATCATCTTCATCCAAAGCCAAATCTGCATTCCCAGCCAAATCGCCAGAGCACTCTCTCTCCTCCAGTCGTCATCTCGTCTCCTCGAATTTCCTATCAGCCACCACATTCTATTTACAAACTTTTCAAGTTAAAGGTAATTTTGCAATTTTCCCTTCTCCTTGTCTATCTCCCTCTGCCTTTCTTGTCAATCTCCCACTCCTCTACCCCTACACTCTGTAACCTACAACTGTGCCTGCCCTCCCACTACTTTTGCATACGACTGCCACTTGCTCTTGTAGGCCACATCCTCTAGACCTAAAGCCAGAACTAAGGATGTGAATTTGAAATAAAAAACGTTTAATAAATGGTTTGGCTTTGATTTTAAAATTGAAATTGTGATTCGATTTTGATTTTAAATTAAAATAGTGATTCAATTTTAATTTTGAGGAAAGTACACTCCCCTCCTATGTAGTATGGCTTAATACCACTTTCCCCCCACGTATTTTCAAAAATACCACACCCCTCCCCTATAGTTTAAAGATTCTATCAATTGTCCCATTAATGGCTGATGGTGTTAAAATGTCAAGTACAAAAACCAATTTACCCTTGTGTCTATACATATCTTTTTTTTCCTCTTTTCTCATCTTTGGACATAGCAAGAGATTGCATCCCGCTGGAAGCTATTCCGTACAGGGGCGGCACAACAGTGATAGGCTGCAAAGGGTTTCTGTGAGGTTTCCATGAGGTGGGTGAGCTTCGGTTTAGCTTTCGATCAAATACAGACAAGTTCAAGAAAAAAGCCCTTTGCAAAACCTCTTTCGATCCAATGCTCTACAATTGCAACCCTCTCCACCAGCGATCTCATGGAACGTTAATGGTGACGCTTGATTCTTCCATTTTGATTTTCAAATCGACAATTGAAGAGAAAAAACGATAGATTAACTTCTTCTTACCTTTCAAAAACAAAATAAATTCCTCAATTTTGTTTTCCCATTTCTTCTTTTCTGGTATTTTAACCATTATGAGTAATCTGGGTTTCAACAACTGAAAAAAGAAAAAGAAAAAAGGAAAACCCAATTCTGCTTGGTACTTTTGGAACTAAAGAGGGGAAGGGGTTTAATAGCTAAGGAATCAGGAAACATAGGCAAAAGGGGCTATCGTCTTCTACCTCTATTAAGAGGTGAAAAACCTCATGAACCAGGCCTGGTTCGAGGGTAATACCTCAACCGATTGAGCTTCTCTCAGCCTGAAATTTCAGGTAAGTCTTTGTAATACTTGCGTATTTGAAACGCATCCAAGCACAACCCAACAACACATGAGATGAAAAGGTTTAAAATTCTACAATTGTTCTTGACATTCTTCATTCCCTTCTACCATGAAGTTACAAAAGCTATCAACGAACTTCGTCGAGACCCCTTACCCTTCCAATCTTGTCATACATCGGCGATTCCAACATTAGCATGAAGAGGTTTATGCGCGAGATGGAATTTGTTGGTGCTTGATTCTTCAACTCAAGATTGACTTTGGAGATGTGAAGACATGATGCTTGATCGATTAATGGGAGTTCATTCTCTTCTTTGCTGGGGTTTTTTAGGAAAACAGAGTAGTAAAGGCAAGGTTAAAAGAGAGGAATCTAGAAGGGATGTTGGAATTAATTGAGGAATTGAGTTTTTATTCTTCGTCTTTGGATGAAGAGTACTCTTCCTTGCCTACGGAACCATTACAGGGTCAGGTGAGCCAGTCTCGATCAGGCCATTACTCGACGAGGTTTATGAGGAGATCGGAAGCGATTGTGTGTCAGTCAAGGAGTTCATTGGTGGCGGTGAAGAATAGGATGCCTAATGAGCATGGCAGATCGTGTCATGCTATTGCAGCGGCGTCACGACACAACAGTGATATACTATAGAGGATTTCAGTGAGCTTTCCATGAGGTGAACTTCAGTTTTGCTTAAGAGATCGACTAATGGTATTTGCCTATTTGTATCACTAAAGGGTAATTTCGGTATTAAATTTAATACATTAAGGCTGATGTCATCACTTAACTGGGTTATGTAATGGAAAGTGCACGATTGATAGAATCTTTAAACTATAGGGGAGGGGAGTGGTATTTTTGACAGTACGTGGGGGGAAAGTGGTATTAAGCCAAACTACAGTGGAGGGGAGTGTAATTTCTTCTTTAATTTTAAAATTAAAACCTGTTATATTAATTAACATAAGTAAGTTTAGTCAATCAATGTTAAGTTTACATACATTTCAACAAAAAAAATTATAGAATAAACAATTCAATCTAATGTTAAAATTTACATCCATTTCATTCCAAATTTTAGAAAACATAAGAAAACCATTTAAACCGGAACCAATTATAAATAATTTCGATTTTAATATATGAAACTGTTAATTAAATGGTTTGATTTTGATTTTACCTACAAAATCTTACACCAAACCGAATCAAATCATTTATACCAGAACCAAACCGATTAACATTACCCCCCACACCCCCCCCCCCCCCAAAAAAAAAAAAACCCCCACCAACGCCTCCTCTTTGTTCAAGCTTCAAGTTTTGTGGTATATTGGACTATTTTTTTGAGTAGGAAGTATACAAGACCTTTGAAACCTTTATTTTTAAAGGTTATTCCAATATAAAAAGAGATCTCCAAAAACCAAGCTTTGTGTTGGAAAAGGAACACTCTTCTCATCCGTGATGCTCAAAGGAAAAGGTTTGCTCAGAATCAACATCAACATCGTGGTCGCTCTTTATATTCTCCACTCTCTCTACACTTCTCTCTACCTATTCCAATAATATCGATTCCAAATGTTCGTATTTCCGGACTAAGATGGTTAGATTGATAGATTTCACCGTCAGGATTTAGCGTTGGGGAAAAACTTCTAGGTTAGTGCTGAGGCGATTAAGATTCTAAACCAACCATTTTGATTGAATCCATCTTATTTTCTCTTTGAAGAAGCTGGCATTGGAAACCTAAATGGCATAAGCCTGGAAGCTGACCCAAATAAACTAACAAAAGAGTAGAGGGTATCATTCCTGTGATCATGAAATCCTTTGGACAATAGGTGAACTTTGCCCCTCTCCCGAGAGAGAGAGAGAGAGAAAAGATCAATCAGGCGAAGCCAGGTGTAGTTGATTACTTTATCACTCCTATTAGTTTATAATTTCTCATTTTCAAAGAAAAGCATCCAAAGTGGATAAAAAAATGTTCATAAATCTACATACGTATGTAATAGAAAAACTTTATTTGAAGACATTATTCTTATAATTTAGTTCCATTTTATTTGAAGCATTATTCTCTTAATTTATTTTGCACAAACATCAGTTGTTGGGCATAATTGAGCACAACCATCAGATCCGTATCAATAAACAAATACTGCCCCAACTGCCAACATAAGGGAGCAAACTTCCCATATCTAGAACTGAGAAGGGGTGCTTCCCACATCAGAAATCAATGGACATGAATAATGATATCAAACGGCCACTGTTCTACACTGCTTCAGGTCAAGCCAGAATATATTTGAGACATCCCAGGAAGAGCTCCCTTACCAAGATAAACCTCTCCAAATCCAATCCTCTCTATATGATGTTATAACCCACAAAATAATCCAAAAAACACCTTGCTAGCTCCAACAAAGATAACAAAGATACGTACCGAATACCAATCCAAGAGTATTTGTATCCTGATCCTTTTAACAGATATCCCTAACCCTAAGAGTATTTGTATCCTGATCCTTTTATATTTCCTCTCTAACCAATGTAACCAATATCATCAAGGAAAAAAGGAATATATAATAGCAGAGAACCAGCAAAGAGATTGCTGAATACAGATTCCAATAGAAAGAAACAATACCCATATGACCCAAACACACTAGCATTAGAGCCATCCAATTAGGAAAGCTACATAACATTCAACAATCAACTGATGAGCAGCAATGGAGGGATATTAGCCACAGTTCAAAGTTCAGATGATGGATTTCAGCTCCACTCCACCTGAATGCAACTGTGTTTGTTGATTACAAGTACACACACATAATACTGCCATTGTGGTTCCCAAATGCCCTCCCCAATGCCAGCAGGGGCTGTACCCATATTTTCATCACAACTCCCATAAAAATTAAGTTCTTGGCATCAAGAAGCTTAAGTAGAAATGCCCTCCTCAATGCCAGCAGGGGCTGTACCCATATTTTCGTCACAACCCCCATAAAAATTAAGTTCTTGGCATCAAAAAGCTTAAGTAGAAAAGAGCAAGGAGTTGAACTCACCTGATCCTTCAAACTCCTCATTACTGAATCAAGAATCGTAAACTCTTGTTGAACCGGAGAAAGATACTTGCCTTGCATCTCCATAATAACAAGATTCCATCCACCATTCGGGTTTTTGATTGAGGCAAGGGAAGGCAGAGGGAAGTAGAACATAGGAACCATCTAAGTATAATACATTCAAGATTGTCTATAAATGAGAGAAAAAAATGAGGGGAAAAACAAGTATAGACACCAAAATTATAGATAAAATATTAAGATAAACCATGATCAGATATGATTTAGATTTATCTTACTTTAATCAATATATTTCAGCAATTGAATTTCTAAACCCAAAATTTAGTTACTACACAACCCACTACGCAACTTAGAAATGATGTTCCTAATGCTAGTGAAGCAGCAGAAGTTGGAGAGTTGATTCTACTCAGACTTGAAAGGCAGAAGTTTCACATTTGATAGAGAATATAATCTAAGATCATGTTCCCCTACTCCAGAGATGAATGATCAAGAAGATCTATAATCCAACTACTTGGTTCCACAGGTAATTGTTACCTCTAGCTTAATCCACTTCCTCCCTCCAACTAAAATAACCTTAAACGCCATTTTAACTATTCAGATACTCAAAGAAATCCCATTTCCAAAATTTGCTTTCAATTAAAACCCTAGAAGATAATCAATAAAAAGAAAACGCAAAAAATTAAATCTGCAGAACATTGAATCCTTACACATTTTGAATCCTAGAAAAACCAAAATCACCTCAGAACCTGAGTTTTGTGAAGAACCACCTATTCTTCCCAGTCTTGAACCTCTCCTCAAGACGAGCTTTGGCCTCCTTAGCGGCAGTGATCTTCTTGTCCCGAGACTGCAGAGAATCGACTGAGACGACGTCCTTGAGATCCACATCGAGGGTGTACCGAGTGGGCATGATATGATTGTAGTTCACGAGCTTGATGAAAGCTTTCACACGGGACTTCTTCGCAGTCTTCTTCGCTGAATCCTTGCGAATCACCTTCTTGGGGTATTTGGCGATTCCTGCAACCAAGCAATGGCCGTAAGGACGGTCTCGAGTTCCATCGTCGAAGGATCTAACTATTACAGCTTTTCTGCCGGCGTAACGACCCTGCAGAACGACCACCGCCTTGTTAGGTTTCAGAAACTTCACCATCTTCGCCGATTCTCTCTGATGGTGGTGGCCAAATGGCGGAGGATTTTAACTATTAAGCTAGCTAGGGTTTTAGGTGAGTAGTGACAGGATGTTCGTGTCGTTAACTTATTTTCACGTTTTCTGGATTATAACTATAGATTTGGCATCTATTTATCTGAGTGACCTTTAAGCTAGGGTTTGGGGTGAGTGGTGGCGGAACGTACGTATCGTCAACTTATTTTATCGTTTTTCCAATTATAAACCATAGATTTGGCATCTATTTATCTGAACCGACGATTAAAGTTCCATCTAGTAACTAAATCTCGACTACTGCGGTGACAGCCGTGAGTTGCCTCTCTAAGGATGTAAAATAATTGCTGTTGCTTGATGACTGATTGACGAGTCTGCTTTTCATCATTTGAAATTCCGAGTGGCAACTCGGGAAGTTGCAACCCGATGTCAATCGATCGGATTGGTTCGGTTTGGATTCAGTGGGGCTTTTGTCCATGTTGGTCCGTTTAAATAATCCATCCTAATATAATATTAGAAGTGAAAGTTGGCCTGACAACCTGAATTCGCCCTTAACTCACCCAAACAGGGCTTGGGCCAAATTTTCTGACCCTAGGGGCAGGGTTAGGGTTGAAAAACCCTAAGGGTGGGTCGGGCTTAGGTTGACGCCTTAACCTGATCCAACCCAACCCGACTCGGGGCAAAATTTAACCTTGAATTTTTATATTAGAATTTAGGACTCCTATTAGTATTTTATTTTTCTATAATTTTTTAATATATATAAGATTTGAATGGCAAAAATAGGTCAATCAAGGTTAATCAAATTATTGCATAAGCCAGGGTCAACCCAACTTGGCCTTGATAGGGTCAATTAGGGCCGTGTTGGGTTGGTATGGACCCGACAAGGTTGGGCCTAAACATGAACCTGGCAAGGTTGAGTTGGGCTTGGGTTAAATTTTGAGGACCTAAGATTGGGTTAGGGATTTAAGAAATCCAGCCCAATCCTTCCCTATTTCACCCCTGCCTATATGTTAGGCATAATCTCATTTATAAATGGTTAGTCAAGTACTAATCTTTAACCGCGCTAAAAAGGCCTTAGTCAGATTTAAAATGGGCTAATGAATAATTGAGCTTTAAATGTATTGGGTATAGTGAACAGGTTTTAAATGAACTCTTAAGCAGACTATAAGCAAGCTTTAAACATGTCAGACTATTAATGAATCAGTCCCACTCGGGTGCCCACCAAGTAACACCCGAGTGCCCACCAAGTAACACCCTTGCACCTAAATGTATTGGACTGCAGCCCGACCATAGTTAGCAAATTCGGATTCAGGAATTATTCAAGCAGAGAATAATTCGAAATAATTCGATTGATTAATTTAAGGATTCGATCAAAAAAGCAGACAAAATAAAAATTGGAGTTGTATTCAGATTCGAGAATTATTCGATTAAAAAAATAAAAGTCGGGGCAAAAAATTTGGATATTATTTTTATAGTTTATTGTATATTTTTTATTTATCAAGTTATTAACTTGATTTGTATACTTAGAAATAGCAAATTACTTTATACAATAAAGTAAAAAACTATGAAAAAATTGTCATTAAGCGATGGAAGCAATGGTTATTGTAATTCAATTTTTACTCATGAAATAGATTAGGCCCCAAAACAGTGAAAGCAAGATTACAACTACAATAAAACAAATAAATAAATTGACTACAAAAAAATTTCATTATCCTTTTGCTTGGGTTCACAAGACCCATATTGTACTAAGTAGTACTAATTTTTCAAAATTAAAGCAACAATATAAAAGACGATTAATCGATACGGCGATATGAATCTATCCTGATCCCCCGGAACCTCAAATTATCCATAAAGGCTTGATATCTCCCCTATCTTAGGATGAACTGATGAAGTTATGAGAAAGAAATGAAACAAATAGTAGATTCGTATGACTGTTACAAAAGAATTAAGTAGAGAAAAAAGATGGGAAGAAGGAGGCGGAAATTTGGGGGAGGAGAAGATGAAAAAAATATATATATATTTTCGGTGGTGGGTACCGTGGGTTTTTTTTTTTTTTTTTTAATACTGTTTAAGTGGACCGAATAATTCGATTTAATTCGATTCGGCCTGAATTATTCACGTTTGAAAATCAAATTAGTAAAAAGCACGTTTTTATTGAATTTTATTTTTAATTTGAATTCAGTCAGAATTTTTTATTTAATTCGAAAAAATTATGTTCGAAGAATTATTCGGCCGAATTGTTAAGCCCGACAAGTTTACCAATGAGGCTAGGCCTATTCAGGTTTTAACCAGTCAGACCTATGATTGACATCCCTAACAACGTCTGTGCTTCTCATCATGGCATCTATTGGAATTTATATTTGATCTTTCATTATCTCCCAGCATCACCGAAGTAGTTAGGTAATACCCAAGAACCAGTCTAGAGCTCACGGGAAGAGACCGTAACCTTCAGCTGCATCAACGTCATAGTTAGTCTCCTCAAGTAAAATGAAGAAAATGAGATTCTATATGGTTAGATTGATAGTTTGTCATGAAAGAAATGGTCACGAGTTCTATCGTTGAAGAATCTACAGATCACAGTTTTGTTAGCCTTCAAGAACTTCACCATTTTTACCTTTAAGCAAGGTTTCAAGAATTAAGCAAGCTGATCGGCCTTAGCAGACTAGTGTGGTGGGCTGAGGTGGGGACTGGGGATGGATGCTTGTCATACTTTTCTTCCCTGAAAAATAAAATAAAATAAAATAAATCCAATAAAAAATAAAAAATAAAAACCCGATCTTCAGAGCTAAATGGGATTGAAACATCTCTTTCAGAAAGATAGAAGAATAGAGTTTGAAAAATCTGCTCTTCAGAACTCACATCAGCACATTGTGAGACAATGTTACATCTCAGTTTCAATAAATACTCCAATGATGACTACAATTAAAACGAATTATAAAGTAAAAGACAATACTACCATCAAAACCAGAATTTGAAAAGTCCTTGTTACGAAATAAAAAATTTTATAATCGAAAACTATACTTATTTGCTTATTGGTTTCCTCCTATGTTCTAATCTTTTCCCAAATGATAATATCAGCCACATCCACATAACTCTCTCAGTGATAAAGTTAGATATTTATAAACGATTTCATGTTGATGAAGATGGACAAGTTCTAGTGCAAAATTCTGTCATATCTTGTGGTCCGGTAATGTCACAATATGTATAGATGGTTTTCCATAGATGGAGTGAAGATTAGTTAGTTTTATATGTATGTTTATTTATTATGGATGAAAGAAGTCAATATTGTGAATAAACATCTCATATTTATGTAAAGTGAATGGATGAAAGAAGATAATTGTGAATTCTCATATGATATTCATGAGAAGTGAATGATTGAACAGGTACGATGAAGATTAAAAATGACAAAAATAAAGGTGTACATAAGCCAGCCAATTGTAATGTGCAATAATGGATCTAAATGACCGAGCCTTATGAATAATAGACACTTTTGATAAGGAATAGTGATTTTGAATATACCCGAAGGTTTTTGCTCTATTTTTGCTTTGATAACAAGGACCAACACCTCACAATT
Organism: Macadamia integrifolia; assembly: GCF_013358625.1. NCBI lineage: Eukaryota > Viridiplantae > Streptophyta > Magnoliopsida > Proteales > Proteaceae > Macadamia > Macadamia integrifolia. Next base: position 288,182 of record NW_024870640.1, read on the forward strand.
AGATGGAAGGTCATGAGTTCAACTCTTCTTGGAGTCTATCTATAAAAAAAAATTATGATTTTGAATGCGAAAAACATGTTTTTAAAGAACAAGTTTGGTCTAACTGTCTTTTCTTTTAAGTTTCAAACCTCCATGCATTATATGTAAATGCTTAGCCCTGGGGAAAATTTTGCTTCTCCATGAGTGAATAAACTTTCTCCTTTATTTTTCCACCCTCTATCCAGTAGAAATTGTGATGTCCAAAGACATGTTTTTATTGTAATAAAAAAATTCTGTATCAATGAACATTTTCCAAACAATGCCAAGGAGTGTCTGAATTGACAAGGGTAAATGCCCCAAGGAGAGAATCTGATTCTTCTCCACCCCTTGGGCTCATGGGCCTTAGACTTTCTTGATCATTGTGGTTGTGGTGTCTTACATGGGCTTGGGTTTGCAGCCAACTTTTAAGAGAGAGCCAAAGATTGGATGTCAAGCGGCTTGGAACAATAATGCCAAACCACATTTTTATACCCTGATCATCCAACATCAAATTATCTTATTAATTTTGTGCCTATACATATAGTTGACATATCAAATGAAGAGGTAAAACCCTAAAACATACAATTTCATTTAATCATTTAATCATTTAATCATTCAATCATGTAGGAACCGTACCTAACAAGTCTGAAGGATCGGGCTCCTCTATAGAGCATTATAGGGTAATGTAGATCCAAGGGCTAAGAGCCATCAAACATGCAGTCCAAGGTGCTCCCAACCCTTGGATTTATGCTACACCCTCTTTCGCATGACAGAGGATCCCGATCCCAAGTTTGGATCCTTGGAGAGCTTAATCATTGGTGGAGAAGATTAAATTAACAACTTTATGCCCCCACATGATGCATTTAGTTTCCAAAGTAAAGAAAGAGACTTTGGGTTTTGATTATTGAATGCTAATTTAATTCTAGAAGTTAAATGGTTTGCCCAATAATCACACTATTACCATACTGGGGCAATTTCCTTTTTCTCGATAGTAACCCTCAAACTTGCATACTTAGCAACATATAATATATCGAACAAGAATATAAGATTCAAATTATCTTCAATGCCAGAGGGTGTCAAGCGCACATCCAATGATTAAGAGCTCTTTGGGCTCTTTCATACAGAACACTACTAGTACGATAGATCATTAATTTATGTAGGTTGTGGGAGGCTTATAAAACCTATCCAAACAACAACATTATGAACAGTAAGTTGTTACTTGATATGAACATAGCTTTTTTGCAACTTATCATGCCTTCTCAGTTCACGGGTTTGAGTGGATGTAAGAATTAGAATAGGGTCGGTGTATTGTTGCCATTCTAATTAATTGAAAGGTCTGTATAATTATGAATTTATCACATGGACACTCCAACTTTCAGCCCCATGTATTGAATCTCTACAACCACCTTTTTTCCTTCTACTCAACTACATGTGAGAATCTTCTCACACCCGATGGGAATTGAATATAGATTCTTGAATGCTCTCCATAACTGGCCCATGAAGTGACATTCAAAGAATAAGTGATTACGATTTCTCAATCCAGCCATCAAAAGAATAGAAAAGGGAGCAACTTGGACTTCTTCCACCCCCCCCCCCTCTTAAGGGAGCATGATTTCTAGCTAACACATCCCAATCCAACTTAGATGAGACGTGCCAACTTCTTTTAGCTTCTCATGCATACATGTTGTTTTCTATACAAAAGCATGTGCAAATATTTCTTGTGCATGGGCCAGCTCTTCTATTGATCCAACTTATGTAATTAATAAGGGATTTGACTTCTCTGTCCAAGAGTTTAGTCTACGCTAGTGTTCCTTCGATCTATATCTCTCCTCCCATAATATGGGGTATATATATCATTTCATAGGGGAAGAGAGCAATGGACACAAGAAGGTGCTAGCATACGCTAAGCTATCGGACATGGAACATTATCCCAATTGATGAGGAAGAATGTTATCTATCAGAGAGTGAGGCTCCCGTGCATAAACCTTTATGTTTGTCTCTCTCATTCTCCTCCTTATAAAAAGACTTTCGTACCCTGTTTAGATTGAACAAAAAATGGGGCACTGATTGGATCTTATGTGGTTGTAGGAGTCATGCTTTCAAATAGAAAATACTTCACCATTTAATAAATATAACTTTGATGCCAATCCAATTAATGAATCACAAACAATTGCTTTTGTGGTGGATCAAGATTTTTTTTTTCTTAGGTTATATAATGATTTCTTACTTTTCATAAATAAATTAGTGTTCATTGTTTTCTTGAGAAAAATAAAAAATAAAACTAATAACTAACGAAACCATTAGAGATAGTGTTGAACTTTTCCTTCACCTAAAACAAATATTATTTTGTATCAAAACACCTAATCAAATAGAAGTATTTAACTATTGATAGCTTGTTACCGAAAAAAAATAAAAACCTGTTGTTAGCTCTAGTTAGCTAAAACATTGCCCTCTCATGAGCCATGGTCATAGAAAATTGCTTCAAACAATTGAATTATATAACTTTTTCATTGGTATCTCCTTTATAGAAGAGGGGAGGGCATAAGATAACAACCAAGAGGTTTGAAGTCAAGACCTCCTTGTTATTATGGGTTTATTAAACCACAACATCACCAATTATGTTAGGCAATTAGCGTTTAATTATGGAAGGTAGAGTTCCATGAGAGGATGACTACAGTATGATACTAGGTTCAATCTTGGTTAAAATATCTCTACACTGAAAGGCCAGAATTGTAAATTCAGAAAAAGTTTAGAATTTTAATTAGCTAAAACTTGTCATGAACTTACTGCAACTACCCAATAAATAGTCTTTAATGTTTGGAGAAATGGAAAATCATTTCAAAAGATGAATTGTGTGCTTTCTTTTTTCTTTGTTAGGAGAATTATATCTTTCACGCTTTAGAAACATATCATGGCATGAACGTGAGGTGGGACACAGAGTACTCATCTTTCCCTCTTTTTCCTTTGTAAGAGAAAAGTAAGTTGGACCATAAAAGTACAAGAGTATTTATGATGACCACACCACCCTGCCAACAATGTTAAATACTGATCATCGATCTCCACTAAAACTATATTGTTTAACAAACCAACTCTTTCGTTCATTCATTGTGAAATAGTATTTGAATCACGTATCATATTTATATTTTTTAGGTGACTCATTTACATTGCACTAAATTTTGTCATGCATGTACATAAGTTTTGGGATCAAGTGATCAATTATTGTATGCATTGATTAATTCTTTGACACACCCTCTCACATAAATATAGGTCACATGATACTTCTCTTTCCTTTTAAATTCTCTATTCTATGATTCGTAACCTAAGTTCTTCGTTCATGTGAATTAGTACTTGGGTGTTAGAGGAAACCCTTCCCATTTATCAATTTTTTTTTTGGGGATAGATTCTTTACTAAAACTTGTAATGCATAATACACACCTACCTTTTAGAATGGCCATCATTTTTTTATCGCGCTTTTTTGTCTTTTCTTTTAATAGATTGGGTTTTTTCAGTTTTTGATTAAAAAAGAAAAAGAAAAAGAAAAAAAATGATAGATTCTTAAGTAAAAGAAACCTGTAATATTCCTCAGGACCACAACACATTTAGAAATTAAGTTAAAAATGGTTTATACATTTTAAATATTCTAACATAGGTAAATGATATGAGATTATTCTAACCATTAGGATTGAGAGTCATCTCGTAATTTATTTAAGTGACAAATATCAGAGCTTAATAAAATCAAATACACTTCAATGTATGACATACATCAACAACTACAATGTCCTTTTCCGTAGGCCTGCATTTTCATGGTTCTGTTTGTTATGTGCTAAACTCTAATAAAGTTGCAACTTGACATGTGAAAGAAAACCTAAGGCTCTATTGAGAAAAAAAAATATTAAACCAAAGAGCCTAAGGCTCTATATATTCATAAAATTTAAACCCCATTTGATTTGCCATGTGACAATTCTTATCATTTAAATTAGTTTGTAGGTAAGGAATCTCCTCAAAAACAAAAATAAGGTTTCTCAATTTTTTCCTACAAGTATATTGGAATAGATTCTAAGAAATTACATACACGTAACCAATGTATCATATGCCTTATCAGACCTTTTTTTTGCTCTCTCTCTCTCTCCTCTTGACCATGAAGAACCGTGTAAAATATTATTCCTTGTGCTTCGTCATTGATGTGACATGAAAGATTTTCTTCAATAATATAAATTGGTTCGGTTTTGTGCAATGGGTTTGATTAATTCCTTGACAATTCCAACACTAAGGGGTAGGATCATTGGACCAATACTCTAATTGGCTCCCAACCTGAGATCCAAAACAATTTACTAATGGGTGAACCGGTCTTGGACATTATTATGGTATCCAGGATAATAAAAAAAAAAAAATTTTAAACATACAAATAACAAATATATTTTATTAAGTATAATTTAATATTCATTCATAAGCATAAATATAATCAGATATCCAATAAACTAAGTAGTTACCAACTAAGATCCATAACCATTTACTAATGGGGTGGGTTTGTTCCGGTCACTATAATAGTGTCTAAAATTCAAAAAATTCTTATTTAAACATGCAAATATCAAAATATCTTTTATACTAGCAATCTAATCATTTAATAATTTATTCATATAACTAAATATCCTTTTTGGTAAAGAGAAAAAAAAAAAAATGTATCCAAAATCAATGTAAATAAAAAATTGATATTATAGATATATAGTGGGATAAAAGCATGTGGGTATAGAGAATATATGTTAAAGAGAGATTAAAAAGATGGGTGAGCTGAATCATGCTCTATAAGTTGGAAATAGTCCATACAAGCTTTGGCAGCGTCTGGTAATGTTAAAAAAAAACGTTTTTTAAGTTTTTTTGTTCTATAGGAACAAAAAAACGGAATAAAGCATTTGATGTATTTATGGTGTGTTTCATTTTTTTTTTTTTAACAAAAATTAGAAAAAAAAAAAAAAAACTAGAAATGATAATTGACGGAATGGCAAAAGGTGGTTCCGTCGTTCAAAAAAAAAAAAAAAAAAGACATTGTGACATAAAAACTAAAATTTTCATTTTTAACACAAAACGTCTTTTTTGAAACATAAACGTTACCAAATACAACCTTTATATTGATAGTTCTTAAATTAGGAACACTTTTTCCAAAAATTAGTATATATGCTTGAGTAAAATCTAGAAAGATACTAGAATATTTACATCAATAAGGGAAGAAAAAACTATGTATTGCTAGATTTGGGATTTATCAAAATTGGAGCTCATGTTTGCAGGAAAAATCTTTCTAGTTAGGTAGAAGGAATCAGATAGTAAAGATCTCATCTCCCATATTACTCTCCCTCATCAGAATAACACCCCACTCAGTTGTTCCTATCATCAATGACATTGTTCACCTATCAATCTATTTAGAGCAGTGCTCTTTTTAGCAAGTTCTCAGAGATTGTAACAACTTCATTGATACTCTGGCCAGGAAGACCCTATCCATGGCGTGTAGGATAAATTGACCGTTATCTACTCCATGGATTTAGATGTTATATAACTCTGAGTTTACGTGTTTCATACGTCTTAACGAATAGAATTCTGATTACCAAAAAAAAAAAAGTTAAATGGAATTAATTTATTTTCGCTTATGTAAGCCGTTGTTGGGCAATGAGGAAAGAGGGTGACAATTAAGCTAATGTGGATAAGTTCAAAATGCCATCAAGCTGTCCCATGCGAATTCAATTTATAAAAATCATCCATTCAATCATAACTCACTATTCTAACTTGAAACATCAATACACAATTTATTGGTCTATCGTTTTTAGAACGTTTCGTAATATTCTTGTTTCAGAAACGGCATTTCTTATCATAATTAGAATTTTTCATTTTCATGTTAGAAAACTGTTTTTCACCTTAAAAAATATCGAAACATAGTTTACCATATTCCAACATGTTCGTTTTTTACTGTTTTTTTTGTCTGATTCGTTTCATTAAAACTAAAAAAAAAAAACCGCTTACACCAAACGAAAGATTTCGTTGTTCTATTCCGCAAAACAAAAAAAACACCATAAATGTTATAATAGATGACTACCAAACGTAGCCGAATTGATTCAAAAAACAAGATGCTGAATCATATATTAAGTCAGCCGATGGACAGATTCTAGTTCCAATTGATTGTCTCCCGGTTCTCGATTCTAATATTAAATTGACCCCCTTAAATCCCTGTATCTTTAAAAAAATTAGACATACAATACCCTATTTGATCTTTTCCAAGGGATTCATATCTTTTCCAACCATGATAACTGAAGAGGAGCCAATAAGACACAAAATATGGCACAAAAAACCTCTACGTGAAAGTAGTGAGTGAAAGTGAAAGTGAAAGTGAGCATTGAACAATTGAGGTGCATGCCACAATCTTCCTCGCCATTGGATCCTCACTACCAGTCATAAAGGGTTTGTCAATTTGAATCACGAAATATAGGAGATAAAAGTGAAAACCTATGTTTATGGAATCTCTCCTGGCATTCGAGGTATAAAAATCCTCTCCTGTATTGCTAGTGCAATGAGGATCTGCAGTGTTGAGAGCACCTTAAAATGTGTGTCCCAATGCTTCAGCCATCAATGTTTACTATACCGATACAGTGGCTACTGAAGATGTACACTCGGGTCGGAAAGGACCGGCATTTTTTTTTTTTTTGTTTCTTCTGGGTAGAAGACGGCCGCCTTGTTGTAGGTGAAAAAGGCCGGTAAAACAGTAAAAATGTTAGAAATGTTAACATACGATAAAACCTGTCCTGTTACTCCTATCCCCATCACCACTCACCACTCACCACTCACCACTCACCACTCCGACCAACGACTCCCCCTCTGACCTCCTACCAGAAAAGTAAAAGAACAACAATAGAGAACCATCAACCAATAACGCCACGTGGATGAATAATCTTTGTACAATTGTCCAGCCTGTCTCATCGTACACTATCCTGGGCCCACATAGCGTCCGAAACATCTAAAGTTGGTGAGATTTTTCATTCTTCTCCTGTGGCTTCAGTGTTACAGTTGGGTATGTGTGTATGTGTGTGTTGAAGGGATCATCATCTCTTTCTCTCTCTTTCTTCAATCCACCATGCAACCCTTAACCCCTTTTGACCGTCTCGGTTCACTTTCTGTATATGATGATGGGGTTTTAGTTTTATTCTTCTTTTCCCTCACTCTCGATTTGAATTCTCACGTCCATGGCCGTCTCCGACGTCGGAGCTGTTTTAGATTTCTTGAGGAAAAATGGTTTCTCCGATGTAGAATCTGCTCTCAGAGACGATATCGTCGAGAGAGGCGATTTGAGTTCTTCCGATTTCGAGATGTTTATGTTTCCGATTGCTCCTTCGCTTCCTCCGGTTAGAATACGATTGGGTGGTGGTCGACAATCGAAGGTTTCTAATGGTGTTGATCGTTCCGATTCAATCTCTGATTCGTCTGATGATTTTGTCAGCATCGGTTCTTCAACCATCGTCGTTTCTCCCTCTGGTATGTATCCAAATTATGATTCTTTTTTTCCAATAATTCGACTTCAGAACCGTCGATTTATTGAAAAAAAATGTTCCGATTTTCCTCTTTTCTTCGACGCCACGGGTGCATTTGTGTTCTATCTTAATCCTCTGTTTATATTTTCAACTGAATCTAGGTTGGTCTGATAGATGTTCTTCTTTTGATCCTGAAATTTGTTTGTATGATTGATTCTTTACTTCTTCTGTGTAATAGATGCCATAATCCATTGAAATGTGCCTTGTAGATGTTTGATTGAAATGACACTGTTCTTCCATTCTAGCTGACAGAATTCTCATTCAATGCTTGATTATGAGGTTGAGATAATACGTTTGCATGTTTAACAGGTCTGACGAATCCATATGCCGTTTGGCCTGAATCTGGACTTAAATCCGAAGCTTCATCCGACAGGCTCTCCGAATTTGGTACTGCCCGTGATTACTATGACTCTGATATTCTCTATGATACCCATTGGTACAGCGAGAAAGATGGGGGCTGCCCTAAAAATTCTTCCTTCAGAGGACCAGATTTCTTTGGTTGTCCCAGTCAGGACAAGTATGTTACTGCTTCGGAGGCAGAGAGGCAATGTGATAGACTGTTCGATATAAATTATGCAGCAGAAGGATTTCATTCAGTGACTAGTATTAATTGCTTGGACAAAGAGCGGTTTAATGATGCAGCGATGGCAAATGGTGTTCCAGTTGTAGAGCATTACCAATGGAATGAGAACGTCCAACAGGAACATGCTGTTGAAGCAGGCTTTGAGGATCGGACTGGATGTTATAGTTCTGCTGATCCTCTTTGTGACTGTTGCAAGGTTGAAAAAGATTATTATCGTGGGGAGTATGAGGATTATAACCACATGAAGAGCTTGAAAGATCCTGAGCTGAAGGATCTTCAGTTAAAGCTTGTGCCTGAATGCACTTTTTATTGTGATTCTAATTCGGAGCACCAAAGAAATGAGAGTTCTAGCCACTCCATTAAAAAGGGTTTCACGGAGAATGTAGATATGAAGTTTTGTGAGGACACCGATTTACATCTTCATGATTCAAAAACTGCCTGTCAACCATATGGAGATAATGATTATGTAATAGGAGATGGTGGAGAAATGATAGGAGAGCCTGCTGATGCATCTGGAATTGCAGGGGATGATGACGATTGTGCATCTCCCATTGAGCATCTAGCATATGACATTGACAAGGATGAATATGAAATATTCAACCTAAGAATTATACATAGGAAAAACAGGTTTGGTGACTGTTTCCTTTTGAATTTTTCATTTCCATTACGATTTCAAAGCTTGGCATGAGACTTCTTGGCCAGCCAAAATTATGGTATCAGCTAGTACAGTCAAACGAGTCATCATATATTTTTCCTCATGGCTAGACCTGGCAGAGCTCAGTTAATATATTTATCCTTTTTCCACCAGAGTTCAACAATCCATAAAGGAGCCCATACCAGTTACTAGGTCTTGGCCAAGATCTTAAAGCATTGTTTTGATTTTGGATGTTTATACTGAAACACTTCTATTCATGTTTGTGTACGCTCCACAGGACTGGGTTTGAAGAGAACAAGGATCTTCCTATTGTTCTGAATAGCGTCATAGCTGGCAGATATTATGTCACAGAATACCTTGGATCTGCTGCTTTCAGCAGAGTTGTTCAAGCACATGACCTTCATAATGGGGTGGACGTTTGTTTGAAAATAATAAAAAATGATAAGGATTTTTTTGACCAAAGTTTAGATGAGATCAAGCTTCTGAAGTTTGTGAACAAGCATGACCCTGCCGATGAACACCACATCTTGCGCCTGTATGACTACTTCTACCATCAGGTATGTGCCTAAGTATCTTGGTCACTCTGATGCAGCTCTCAGCAACCTTGGGCTGAGAAACTGTAAGTAAGGTGAATGATATTTATCTTTGACATCGCAGGTTCATCTGACAAAGGAGCTATAATTTTTCATTTTTTATTTTCCTTTGGCAACTTTCTGTAAACATCCACTCATGAGTGAAGGCATTCATTTGGATTCCAACTTCAGATACTGCAAAGATATTGCTAGATTTCTCCCCTCCTTGATAGTTGTTATCCACCTATACCCTCCAGAAGTAAATCCTATCAAACTCAATCTTTGTTTGCATTTGAGGGGGTAACATGGGGTCCTATAGGTATTGGGTTATTGGGGTGTCCTATGCTCTCCAAATTGTTGAAAGAGATTTGATTGGAGGAATCATTTGATCTCCGCTGTGGCGTAAGAAGTTTATCATTCTTTGGTTACTGGGAAGTGGTAAGTAAAAGGTGATTCTACCACTATTACTGGCTAGAATCTATTTCTGTGAGGTGCATCATTGACACTAGCTAACATTCTGAGGGTTCTGTATGTGGTATCCAGATTGAACATCTCATACGGTGCCCAGATTAGCCAATGCTTTAACCAATGAGCTAGCCAATTGGGGTTTCACTGTCTATTTTGTAGCTTCTAATGCAAACAGGACTGTAGTCCCTGAGTGTTTTTGGGTCCTGGGATTGGCTTGTACTCTCTTCTTTCTTCTCAATAAGATTTATCTATTATATATAAGAATAAATAAATCATGAGACCATTATCCAGAACCCTTTTTTTTTTTTTTTTTTTTCTTACCTATGACTCATTTTTTTGGACAATCTTACAGGAGCATTTATTTATTGTTTGTGAACTCCTACGAGCAAATCTATACGAATTTCAGAGATATAATCAGGAATCTGGCGGGGAGGTTTATTTTACATTGCGCAGGTTGCAGGTTGGAAACTTTGAATGTTTTTTTTTTCTTTTCGGTAATCTTTTCGTTTGTAATATTACAAAAATATCATCCCAAAAGCAGTTCCTGTTCTTTGGGAAAACTAAGATACCCTTATAATTTACAAATCCTTATTGAAAAGGCCTTCTAAACTTCCATCATTTTCTTCGGTATCATGATAGTTTTACCCTTTTTAACCTATTACTATATCTGCTCCTCGAAAATTTGGAATAAGGAAATGGTGATTTTGCATAAGAAAGGATGCTCCTTTTTTTTTTTTTTTTTTCCCCTTCTTCCCCCCTACCAATCTTGAAAAATCAACTCATTCTTTCCAAGTAAAGAGAAGTTTTCTATGGGGTTTTCTCGCTTAATGTATGTGAACTATATGGGTATCTTTGATTTTCTGATGAGTAAGGGTATATATCACATTATATGTTTTTATGTGGGTAATCCTCGTGATTTTATCCTTTTCCAGAAATTGGGTTAGGTTATCATTCTTCTCATTTGACCCATTCCATTGCAAATTTTATTTGAGATATTCGAATTTGTACGAAGTCATCAATTTAAAAATTCTATCTATTTATCAGCTATTATATAATTGGAGAGCAGAAAAAGGTTTTAGACAAGGGTTAAAAATGAAATTTCCTTTGGTCATTCAGTTTCTCAAAGTGTCTGAAATATAATTGTGGTTTTGTTGCTTTTATCAGATCATAACTCAACAATGTTTGGAGGCGTTAGACTATTTGCATGGTCTGGGAATTATCCATTGTGATTTGAAACCTGAGAATATTCTTATCAAAAGTTACAGCAGATGTGAGATAAAGATCATTGATCTTGGGAGTAGTTGCTTTCAGACAGATAACTTATGCCTATATGTACAATCTCGCTCCTATAGGGCTCCTGAAGTTATACTAGGTCTCCCATACGATCAGAGGATTGACATTTGGTCTCTTGGTTGTGTCTTGGCTGAGCTATGCTCTGGTGATGTAAGTTTTTCTAGTCTGTTTTTATTTTATTTTATGGATCAATCATACCATCAGTGTTTCTAGCTAATACTCTCATTCCAAAACAGGATTTCACACTTCTTTCTGTAACTTCCATTCTCAGTTTACATGGTATATATGCATGCATATTTTTAGAACTTGTCTATATATATTTGTATTATTCGATGGAATCAAGGCATCCCTAAGGAAAGTTTCAGATTCCATCTCAACACGCAGAGTCGTAGGGCTCAAATCCAGCAGGTCAAACACCAAAAGTAATACCCAATCTAGGTTCAGATTGACCCCCAAACTTAGTCACATGTGAGTAACTGGTAGTAGTTCAATCCATGAAAGTAGGTTGATGATCCAACGGCTGAATTCCAAGTTATTAACAAGAAATGAAATAGAAAGTAATGTTCCAGAATCAGAAACAGCAATATAGCTTCAATTCCTACGGCAGAACATCATCAAAGCTGGAACAACTTTCCCATTAATCAGGTAAAACATGATATTCATTCCAAAAAAAAAAAGATCATAACGTATAAAAATCAACCTCATCCAATGGACAGATTCCCTGATTTACTAGTTATACCAAATTAGTATCTAATGGCAGAATTTAGCAACTACCTGTATCTTTCTATCCAAAAATTAGATTAGGCTACAATTAAGGTTGATGGAAGCATAGGATTATCTCCTAAACACTTCAGAATCTCACAACAATCCCATGGCTAGATGTTGAGATATCGATACCTCACTGTTGCAGCCCAATAATGGTAGAAAACAGAAACCGCAGGCTTGAACAAGTAATGGCAGGTCTGGATACAGCTCCTGGTCGACCTCCTTATGTATTCCAGCAACTAGATGCCTCAGTGGGACATTGAACAGCAGCAACAATCATTCGTTGAAACACGGTGTATTGATGCAGAAATCAAAGGACAATAGAACGAAGAATGATTTTGCTTTATGTCTATTCTCTGGTGTTAAGACCTCTTATTAGGGCATGGGCTAATAAAACTAGTGTGGTTCTTGTTATATTGGAATCATGTTGTCTACAGAGAGACGCATGGTGCAATGGATATTATTTTTTTCGCCCTAATGTCTGTGTTCTAACAGGTGCTTTTTCCAAATGATGCACCGGTAATTATACTTGCTCGCATGATTGGGATGCTTGGTCCTATTGATATGGAGATGCTGGTGAGCGGGCAAGAAACAGACAAGTATTTCACAAAGGAATACGATCTATTTCATGTTAATGAGGTGTGTCTATATTCTCCCCCAACTTAAACAGATATTCAACTTCTCATGCTAGATGGTAACTGTAAAATTTTTTGCTCATATGCTGTGTCACTGTGATGAATATATTTGGAAAATTTGAATACCTTGGTTCACATGAGGCACATTGTGCAATCAATAGTTCAGAGAATCTGTGTCAGTCATGGTTGTGGGGGTATGGTTCTCAATCTGCTAATACCTCAGATTGGTTTGGGGATTCACTGACCTTCAGAAGGTGTGAGGGAGCAACATACTGATGTAGTGAGGCCTGGGTATAGGGTGAAGTTTTCACTTTCTTCCCACGCTTCCTCCTACATTTATGTTGTCAGGTCTGTTGCACATGCCACATACATAAGAAAAAAGTACTTAAATTTCAGTCAACGTAGCAGATGGCCAAAGAAGTTGAACAAATTGTAGTTGGGGTGGTTTGTTGAATGTCTATTAAGATAGGTAATAGGTTATTTATACTATTGGCTTCTTAATATCTTCTTCTGCATGAGGCTGTGGAAATGGTTAGGCACCCTTTGTTTATATCTACTATATGTCCCTTATGATTGTGGCAACTCAAATGTAGTATTTCTGCTTTATTGAGCATCATCATTGCTTGAATGTGGGGTTAAATACCCATTGAATGATTCATTTTTCTCTCAGGAACAATACACAAACCTACATGGATTTTTGTGTTCATCCAATGTGTCAATTTTCACAGGTGTATGCAGATTTTCCCTCTAAAACCTCCTGATTTTTCATCATGTCATTTATTTAGGTCTAAACTTGGGCTTTTTAGATGAGGTTTTTCAGTATGTAGAGATTTGGGGTTGGTCATAGGCTACTGGATCCCCATTCTTGGTGCTCCACCATTGAGAATCTCCTGGCCCATTGCTGGACTGTCCATTGACTTCCACAGTGGCTGTCCTTGTGCAGTTGTCCAGGGTCTCCTTTTTTTTTTTCCTAAATGAATAACTAAATTTATTAGAAGAAAGCCCAGCCAATGAAACAGCGAAAGTAAAATACAGCACCAATCCAAAACAGAGCAACCTTTGTGCAGGGAGAAAGACAAAAGACTACAACAGCTATTACAATGTTAATGGATAATACCCAAAGTAAGAGAAATCCCTCTAGCTCACACTTTAGCTATCTTGTAATAGCTATCACTTCTAGAACCCAATTTAGCTATTGAGTCTCACCATCCGATCTTTCTGGTATCTTCGGCATTATTGGAGTCTCTATTTAGAGATTTTGTTTTAGAAATTTTTTTATTGATAAATCTAGTTATAATTGGACTTCTTTGATTGTTTTTAAACTTGTAGAGTTGTAGCGATACATAATTATATGTTGGAATCAGCATTTGTTGTGCAAGTGTGATGCATAGCTCATTTTCAGACACTGTCCCTCCCGTCTCCTATCAACCGTTTCTGTTGAACCCTAAACAAAGGCAGCTGCCGAACATAATGACTGTTGTCTGATTAATATTCATTGTACATCAATCAGGCAATCTTTCTCTCTCCAAAATTTCCACTTGGCTAATCTGTTGTTCCCAACCAAGGTTTAAGATCTCGCTCTCGCCCCCCAACTTGCTAATCCAAAAAAGAGAGATCTCACCAGATCTCTCCGAGATCATGTATTTTTTCCCGGTTAACTCAATGGTTGGTCTCAGTGGCTATATGGTCTTTGTAGCCCCTGAAAGTTGGTATTTACCCTATTTTAGGCCTTCTAAACACAATGGAAACATCAGTTTTTTTTTTTTTTAAATTAAACCTAAAATTGTACTTTGACTTCGTACACAATTTAAGTAGTCTCCGACTCTTCGAACCTTAGGCTAGTATGCTCTATTTCACAATCCACATTCCACAATTAACACATGACACAACATAATCATAAGAATTTAAAAGACATATATATAAGAAAAGTAACTCCAAATGTGGATGAGGAGGTAATATTCTCTACTCTTTAAGTTTCAAAGAGTGGAGGAATGGCGATCCTCAACAAAAGCACCAAAATACTTGCTCCTTAGTGTTTTTTCTTCAAAATAGTAGAGAGAGAGAGGCGAAATCTTGGCCAGATTTGGCAAGATCTCGGTCGAGTTTTTGTACAATTTATTTCGCATGCATCTCGTCTAGCCTTTTTGAAAAAATGAGATATTAGCGAGATCTCGGCGAGATCTTGAACCATGTTCCCAACTGAACTCTTCGTTCAATCACTATATCTTTTCTCTAACAAAAATAATTCAGAGTGCAATAAGTTTCAGCACAGTTCCATCATCTGTTCAAGTCCTCACTGTCACATCCTTTAAATCATACAATGGGAAAGTACACCATAATTTGCATACCCTGATCCAATTCTTCATTTCTAAAACCATCTATAACATTGTAAGTTCACCAAGCCTAAACTAATCCACCCCACTTAGTGCAACCTTAGTTATTACAAACTAGCCAATCGTTACTTTATCCATGAACTTGGATTTTCTTATAACAATTGCACCACCATCCATACCCACCATCTGAATTATTGGAGAAATCTAACTTTCTCCCAGCTCCACCCTAGAAACTGTATTTTATTTCATCCTTTCAAGTTTATTTGAACCTGTATCCTATATCCTTGGTCCATGCAGTTTGGGGTCAGTATGGGCCCGCGGGACTAGTTAGGCCGAAGGCTTGGATACCTATTGTTAGCAAAAATAAAGCAACCAACCACCTTTCAAACAAATATGTGAATAACTCAAAAAAATTACCGGAACAAGGAAGCAATAAGAGGTATATGAGCAAGGCTTCTCAATGAGGCCTTAGGTTAGAATCTCACCAACCCCAAAACAAGAAATCTCACCGAACAACCCTGTATCTCACCGTTCAAAAGCCAAGATTTCATTCAAATTCTGTTCTTCCATTAGCTTATAGAGAGAGGATTAGAGAGCTCTAGACTCATTAGGACTTTCACCTAGACTTAATGGCCTTTACATTTCCAAGGACTTGGACTCTTTTCGAGATATAAAATGAACCATGCATTTTCAAGGCCCTTCACAACTAACAATGAAACTAACCTATTGACATCCCCAATACTTAACTTTAGACGACTAGAAATAACTAATTAGTTAAATTCGTATGCTTACCCTCATATATGGGCTGTCAAAATAGGCCATTACATTAGAAGACGTAAAAATATTAATCTTATGCCTGTCTAACCCATTAGGATTGGATTTGGGGTTGTTCTGGTGTGAATACTTGTGCTGGAACCTCTGATCCACATCAGAAAGCTTTCCCTTTTTTCCTTTTCTTCCCAACGCTCTGGTTTGCTCTTGGTCAGTTTGACTCCCTTTTCTCTAGTGGTTTATTTGCACCCCATCAAGTGATAGATGACTATACTTTTCTATGAGGGTTGAAAACTAGTGATTTTACTTCGACACTTTCATCTGTAGTAGAGCTTTTTATTAGTCAACCCTCACATGGCCTAATTTTTATTCTCTGTTTCCAGGAAACAAACCAACTGGAGTACATTATCCCTGAGGAGTCCTCATTGGAGCATCATCTACAGGTTTCTGATGTTGGCTTTATTGAGTTCATCAGCTATTTGCTTGAGATTAATCCACAAAGGAGGCCAACTGCAAAGGAAGCACTACAGCATCCATGGCTCTCTTGCACATACGAGTGAATCTGTTTTTGAATATTTCACTGAGTGGCATATTGGGACTGTGTGGTGTTTTGAAGTTTTGAGTAGAAGCTCTTCACTGTGCAAAAGGTATTGAGAGTGACATTCTGCTCCGACTTCTTGTTATTTAATGTCTGTGTGTACAGTGCTTGCAATTTTATTCTTTCCAGGGGGTGAGCACGTCGAGTGCTTGCATTTTTAGCATACTAATAGGTAATTTTTTATTTTTTGTTTCTCTATAACTTTCTAAAAGGTTACATAGTGTGCATAGATTTTTTTTTTTAATTTTTTTTTAATTTTTTAAATATTTTTTATGAATGCTGAATCTCTGGTTTTGTTTAAGCTAGTGAGTTGAAACCAAATGAGTGAGATGACTTGATTTGGAGCCTTTTGGCAAAGTCAGTGGTCTTGGATAATAATATAATGATCCCATAATTATTTGGGAAAATTACCTAACTATTGTAAACAGTGGCATCATTTACATTTTTGTACACTGCGTTTCAATGTAAACAGATCTAAACGTCAAAGAAAATTGCATATTTACCGAAGCATACAAACCAGTGGCATACGTTCATCTACAGGAACTAGAATTTTTTTTAACAAAATTCCTTACATCCGAGAAAGAGAGCACATTGTTAGTAAAAATGCAGTTTTTGATAACAATGCGATTGTGGGGTCAATATGGGCTTGCGGACTAGTTAGGCTGAAGCCTAGATAGTGGATACCCATTGTTAGCAAAAAGGCAAATTTTTTCAATCACCCACGGTGAAGGGTTCAGCAACAAGTATACTGTCATAATTGCTAACCCTTATAAGTTGGGGGTCGAAATAGGTGAAAAATTTCCTTCATCTACGAATCCACGATGAAATTAATAGCCCTTCACTGTTTTCCTATGCCTATCAAAGTGAGAATTTTTTCACCATGGTTTAAGGAAAATTTATTCATATTTTCAATCTCCCTTATTATGGCTAATGAAGAGAAGAGAAGAGAGCTTAATAAAGACAGCCATGGGTGAAACTCTTTTTAAGACATTGATCATGACACTTGGCCGGCCGGTCAATGTTTGGTATATACTTCCTTTGGTCCAACAGCATCTTCTAATCTTCTATGATTCCTTTCTGTAGTAATACTGAAGAAAGCAGCCAACATCTGCTAATTCAATGTGAGTTCTCTCAGACCATATTTGGAAAGCATCACAACTAGGGTCAGAAGTTTCTGCATTTGCAAATAAATCCATCAAAGACATCTCTGAGAGTGTTCATGCAGAAGGATATGAAATCAAAAAAGAATTACATAAAAGACTTCATTATAGTCTTATTCATCACATTATTCTTGTTTGGAGTCATTCACTTCCCCATGGTTAAGAGATTCTCTATATTTATTGCTGTTAGTTGGACGTTGGAAATGGGGACTCTCATTATGCTTCCATAGTACTGTTCCTGGAATCAAATCTCATGGCAATAATGAGAGAATCCATTGACCACAATTTATAAGAGAAATGAAAAAAAAAGAAAGAAAGAAAAAAAAAAAAAAAAA